>NC_133783.1:23971878-24181558 GCF_003597395.2 Chelonoidis abingdonii
ATTTAAAGAGCCCTTTATATCGATATAAAGGGCGTTGTAGTGTGGACGGGTACAGCGTTAAATCGATTTAATGCTCTTTAAATCGATTTAAACGCGTAGTGTAGACCAGGCCAGAGTCTGGTGAATAACAAAGGGCTGTTTTATTAGGGCTGTCAGAAAAACACTGCAACCACCCTGAGCACAATGACTTTAAGTTACAAGCAAAAGATAAACCAACAGCTTCGAACTGAGCCCCTCAGGGCAGTCTCTCTGGCCTAATGCGAGGGATGCTCCATCCTGGAGGCAATCTGACACTGGCTTGTCGATCCCTGGCCAGAGTTCAGTTATTTTGTCCATATTGTTCGGAACAGTCTGCACAACCCTCATTTGCTGGCTATTTCTGAGGATCCACCTGCTATGGCTACAGTTGCCTTCCTTGCCAGTAAAAACGGCCTCCCAGAGCAGCTGTCAGCCTTTAAATCCCAGATCCTAAGCTGCCTGGCCTTCTCTCCATAGCCAGCTCCCAGACCCTTGCCTCAAGGAGCAGCAGCTCTTGTTCCCACTCAGCCTCCAGTAACCTTCTGAGCCAGAGCTCCCCTGACCTCTAGTGGTACTTCCCTCTTCTGTGCTCTGGAGGTCATGGAGTCCTTTACTGGCTGGATGTTGCACTGGAGGTTAATACTGTGCCTAGTAATGAGCCAGCAGGTTCTTTGCAATATTCTCACCTACATAAGATAGTCACCAAAGAAACATACACCTGCTAGAACCATATCGCAGTACATGGCCCTAAAGGATAGCCTGGAAAGAACAAAAATCATAGTATAGCAGAAAAGGCCCCCAAATCACCACCACAAACTCAAAATTTAGTACAAAGCCCAAAGTTGAACACACCTACAGTAACTCCTCACTTAAAGTCGTCCCAGTTAACATTGTTACGTTGCTGATCAATTAGGGAACATGCTCGTTTAAAGTTGCGTAATGCACCCTTCTAACGTCATTTGGCAGCCACCTGCTTTGTCCACTGCTTTCAGGAAGAGCAGCCAGGGGCAGCTCTAGACATTTCGCTGCCCCAAGCACAGCGGCATGCCGCGGGGGACGCTCTGCTGCTCGCCGGTCCCGTGGCTCCAGTGGACCTCCCACAGGCGTGCCTGCAGGAGGTTCACTGGAGCCGCAGGACCAGCGGACCCTTCGCAGACATGCCGCCGAAGGCTGCCTGCCTGCCGCCCTCTTGGCGACTGGCAGAGCGCCCCCTGCGGCATGCCGCCCCAAGCATGCGCTTGGCATTCTGGGGCCTGGAGCTGCCCCTGAGAGCAGCCCATTGCAGCTAGCTGGTGGGGGCTTGGAACCAGGGTGGATCAGCAGCCCCCCTAAGTTCCCTGTGGGCAGCCGCCCAGCAGGCTATCAATTGCCAGCAGTTCAGCTGTCCCTCCCGCCACTGCCATGTGCTGCTCCTGCCCTCTGCCTTGGAGTCGCTCCCGGGAGCCTTCTGCTTGCTGTGCAGGGTGATAAGGGAGGGGGCTAATGTCAGGGTGTCTCCCTCCCCCCTGCTCCTGCACCCTGCTTACCCCTTCTCCATATAGAGCAGGGAGGGGACCCGGATGGAGAGAGAGAGAGAGAGCGCGCGCTTGGGGCAGCAGCTGCTATCTCAACTTCCTGATCCACTTAAAAAAACAACGCACTTAAGAGTGGGTCAGCATGCATCTCTCTCTCTCCCTCACCCACACACAAGTTTTGTGTCTGTCTGTCTGCTATGTTGTCTCCCTTCCTTTGTGTTCATGCTGCCTTGTGTGAGATGTTACATTAACAACGTGTTCAACCTTGAGGGCTCAGCCGAGTGCTAGCTCATCATTTAGCAGTAAGGCATTCCCTGGGAAATATCCCTCCTTCTTCCACCCTCTAACTTCACCACCTCAACCAAGCGTCACAATCATCATAGCTGTGAACAGTATTAAATTGTTTGTTTAAAACATATACTGTGTGTATATCTATAATAATATATAGTTTTTTGCCTGCTGAAAAAAAATTCCTTGGAACCTAACCTCCCACATTTATATTAATTCTTATGGGGAAATTGGATTCGCTTAACATCATTTTGCTTAAAGTCGCATTTTTCAGGAACACAACAACAACGTTAAGAGAGGAGTTACTATATTGAACATGCCTGAGCCTTAGAATAAAAATATCAAGAGCTTCAGAATAGCTAGAAAACCTACAAGAAAGAGCTATGTGGGCCACTAGAAGATAGTCTTCCACTGAACCTATGGCTAGAACTATTCCACCGTATATTTCAAGTGCTTTTACTACATGGGAGTAAAATCTGCGGTCCAACTGTAATGGACAATTACACCAGTTAGGACAAACTCTCAACAGAAAGCCTATACATATAGTATTTATACAACTGCGTGTATACAGGAAGTGCAGCAACAATGGCTGCAGAGCCAAACTGGGTTCATTCCCCATCTTAATCAACACAAAGAGAAGAATACTGAACTTCCGGTGTCATCTCAACCAAAGCAGCAAAACACTCCACAGCAGAGCCCTGAAGGATCAAAAACTAAATACAGATCAAAGCATGCTCCATTTGTTTGTCATCAACAACTAACCTCCCAGGCAGCAGAGCGCACAATCCACTCCACACTGAAAAATGGTCATGAGACTAGAACCACACCGAAACACATGAATATACGAGTCACTGGGAAGGCCAATCAAAAACTATAAGCTATACTACTACAGATGTCTGAACAGAACTATTACACTAGCAGCCTACCTCATTGCAGTGAAATATGCAAAGCAAGGGCAGACTCTTATCAAACACAGCATCAGTGACCATAAACTAGAGCTGGAACCGGGGAGACATACATAAACAGTCCAAACCCAGAGAAGAGTGGCAGAGCAATCAATCTGACTCAGGAGAGACTGGGATAGACAGACACTTTCCATTCCAACACAAGAGGGGTACATTGCAAATACAAGGAAAAGATAGTTCTTTAAATGATCAGAAATAAGAGTTTTCAGCAAGAAGCTATAAGAGCGAGCTGTGTCTAGCCATGAGGGAAAGGGGAGGCCCAGCAGAGATGGCATTACACTATGTAACAGCCTCCCCCCTGTACCAGAAATGGACCACAAAGACACATGGACACAGGAGATCAAATCCTAGCACAGTGTGAAGCCTCAAACAGACTGTACCTTCTTCTGGTGGAGCACAGGGTGCGGGGTTTGTCTCTTACACTTCAGCAATACTGATATGGCTTGTGCTGCCGATATTGTTTTAATGAACTTAACTGACAGTAGGGAACATGCTCGTTTACAATTGAGGAAACAGACAGTTTAGGTGACTTCCTCAAGCTCAGATATATAAAATGAAATCCTGCTGGACCCACTCCCATTGACTTCAATTGGGGAAGGATTTCACCCCTTATGTATGTCCATATCTTGAATGAGCAAATTGAATTTTGTAAGGCATACAGGCACACAGTTTTATTAATATCTGGGATATGAAAACCCTATACAATATCCTAAACAAAAGGCACCTGCAAACTGACATTCCTTGAAGGTGTACATATAAAGACCTTTTTAAAATATTTATGATATGCTCAGGAGACACAGCTACAGTGTTTAATATCTTATTATAAAGCCTCCTATAAAATGCATTAGTAATCAATAGTTGACAGAAACTATTCTGATAAGGTGTAACAATATATAGCAGATTATTACATGTACAAAAGGTATCCTTTCAACATGCATGCGCCATAATACCAGACAGATTACATAATTCAGATTTAATAGATTACCAGATAAATATTGTAAAGATTCCCCTGAAAGTTTTATCCATCGTTTTTAACTCTAAGCATAGACTGATGATCTCTGAGCTGCCCAGAGCAAATTCAAGTGGTTTGCATTCTGAAATATCAGCTACATCGAGCCTGCAGATGAACTGGAGGTGATGGGTATGTGGATAGATCATATAAGGGTTTTCTTGACGTTTCTATGCAATGTAATGCAACACGCCATGACTGGAGTGACCCAAGAACGTTGTGAAATGATGCACACAGAACCACTTAGAAGCACAGATAAGTTGAAAGTTGACTCAAAGGCTAATCACAGATCCTGTTACAATGCAGCAAAAGCTGAGATACGCATTGAGTTAGCAGATCTTGAGTTACAATATTCACTGCCTCTGACTGAATAGCTACCACGATATGGCTTTGCACAATATGCCCAGCCTTCAAAATAAGCTAGAAGACGACCTGGACTTCCTGGAATTGATTCTTGTTCTATATGCACCATCCTATCACCTGTCAGAGCTTTCTTTAGTACACACCTTTGATCCACGTTGTGCTTTACTGTATCTGTAAATCATTCCAAGTGGACATCTTTGCTGACAGCTAAACTGCACAGTGATCTGGCAAATCTGGAGAAGCCAGTAATGGGACATATTGATTTATCCAGGACAGCCCTAGCATCATGTGTTCTACAAGAACATGGATCAGGACACAGAAAATTTACTTTTCAGAAAAGGTGGGAGAAAAGTGTGGGGATGGAATCCAGTTTAGTTTTGCCATGTAAAATAATCATAAAGGATTGACTCTACCAACCCAGAAATCAGGCACAACCATCTTCCAAAACAACAGCCCAGAAAACAGAATACTCTAAAATGGACACCAAAATACGCCAATAATTCTTCAAAGAGGAAATTGCAAATACAAGGAAAATTCAAAGGTCAGCTCTCCCAGTAAGTCTGTTGAGCTAATTTCTCACTCAGTCTAAATAAAATTAATTTGCGTCTTTCTCAAGGAATAGTTCCATTTACATTTCTCTGTGGACTTGTTTCTCTGCTCCACAACAGACTGTGTTTGTGACCTTGGGCAAGTCACATAGCCTCTCTGTGCCTCAGTTCCCCATCTGTAAAATAAGGATAAAACTGAGGATCTACATAATAAGACTTCAGGATTGTCACTCTGAAGCCTGAATGTCTGTAGAGTCAGTGCAAAGTGATGGAAACATCTACAAGCATGACTGAGAACTTTTGTTGTTTAGCATATCATCAGGATCAGTCATCACTGGGATTCGTAGTCTATCACTGTCTGATTTTAAGTTCTCAGCCATTTTGACTTTACAAATTACACACATGCAACAACAAATGCCATGAAAAGAATCTTTGACATTGTGATATCAGAGGTAACTCAACCAGTCACCACCCTTACTCTGCAACTAATTGACATGCAATCATTTCATTGGTTGCATAAGGGAGACTGCACCGATCATGGATTACTTGGCCCAACTGCCACAGTTCTTCAAAATCATCCACACAACACCACAGTCAGCACATACGATAACCCCAAACACACACCGCTCCCCTCATTGCAGGACACCCCTCATTCACCACTCATACCTATCAACACAAATCTCCCAGCACAACGACCCATATGCAAATCAACACAACCACTCCCAACAACAGAACCAGTGCATGCAATAACCCCAAACATCACTCTGAAGACTATAATGTCAGAGTCAGTGTGAAGCAGTGGAAATATGGTTGAAGTCTCTTTTTTGGTTCAGAATATCACCAGATTCAATCATCACTAGGATTTGAAATCTGATACTGTCCAACTTTTAAGTTCTCAGCCATTTTCAGTCTTTTTTTAATACTCACATGACTTTAAAAATTATATGCATGTAACAGCACAGGCTTTCAGACTGTGAGGTGCTCAGATGTTCTGGTAATCGGGATACCATTCCTAAGATACCTTGTCACCTTCAGTGCTGAAACTGAAGTCTTCTGTTATGAAAACCTAAAACAAACTAAATGAATGAGGAATCAGAATTTCCTTCCTGACATTCCACCACCCCCAGTTCTGAACATTCCCTATGCTATGTATTCTGACAACAGGCAGGTACCGGGTTAAATCAAGAGACCCTTTCACAATATAAACCTGGCATCAAGAGCAGCAAAGAGTCCTGTGGCACCTTATAGAGCAACAGACATTTTGGAGCATGAGCTTTCGTGGGTGAATACCCCCTTCGTCGGATGCATGTACATCGGCCAAACTGGACAGTCTCTACGGAAAAGGATAAATGGATACAAATCAGTTATCAGGAATGGCAATATACAAAAACCTGTAGGAGAACACTTCAACCTCCCTGGCCACACTATAGCAGACCTTAAGGTGGCCATCCTGCAGCAAAAAAACTTCAGGACCAGACTTCAAAGAGAAACTGCTGAGCTTCAGTTCATCTGCAAATTTGACACCATCAGCTCAGGATTAAACAAAGACTGCGAATGGCTTGCCAACTATAAAACCAGTTTCTCCTCCCTTGGTTTTCACACCTCAACTGCTAGAAGAGGGCCTCATCCTCCCTGATTGAACTAACCTCGTTATCTCTAGCATCAGGGCTTAGGGCTTCTGCCCCACGGGCTTAAAAATATTTATCAGAGCTCTGGTATTGCGCTATTCCAATCCTGGGCATTTCCTGAACAAGAACGTCCTATTGTGCCTCACAGTGTTGGGGTTTTGACATAATGGCAAGTATCTACTTGTGCCTTGTTGACTAAGAAAACCAAATTTGTCTCCGCCAGGTCTGCAAAGACTTAAGTCCAGGCATCAACCCTGCCCCACTGAGCCCGAAAGGCAGACCCATATTCTGAAGAGGCATAATTGTACCTCACCTAGTTCCTAA
Organism: Chelonoidis abingdonii; assembly: GCF_003597395.2. Classification (NCBI taxonomy): domain Eukaryota; kingdom Metazoa; phylum Chordata; order Testudines; family Testudinidae; genus Chelonoidis; species Chelonoidis abingdonii. The sequence goes on from NC_133783.1 coordinate 23,978,536, forward strand.
GTAGTATGAGATGCAGGTTCATATAGCAGCTGAAAGAGAGAAGCTATTTAATGCCATGTATACACTGCCTGGGAAGGAGAGGGAGTTCTGTTCAGGATCAGTCTCCTACTCAGACATGCCATTCCCTTGTGGAGACATCTGCAGCTGGGGTCTGGGGTTTCATTGCTAGCACAACTGTGGGTCATGTCCGTGACTCCTCTGGAGATTGATGAATGGAGTGAGGGCCTGCATGTGTACCGGGTTGAAAAGTAAATGACAAGGTCACTGGCCAGCTGCCTGACTGGGTAAGAGAATGGGCATCTTCCTGTGGTAGAGTCACTGCAGGTGTTTTATTCAGCCTACCATGCCAGCAGGAATCAGATCCAGTTGCCTCACCCACCAGCAACCAGAGGAACTCACAGGACCACCATAAGACCACCAAAGGGAAAAGTCATCAAACCATGGAGGAACAGAAGCTGGCAAAAATGATTAGGATGCGAATGCACACCCACTGTACCAATGCAAATAATATGTAAAAACAGCAGGCAATCTGGCCAAACAGCTGCCTGAAGGTCAACGAAATTAGAGAAAGTAATAGAAACAGATTGATGGGTGCACACTGACAGGCATTGGGGTTAGGACAACAGGCAGCTTACAAAGCAGGCCTTGCTTTGCTCTTTCCAAAAGTAGGCTTCTGCCCAGCTGAGGCTTTCAGCCAGACAGGTGCCACCATATACTGGATTCTCTCCCTTCCCAGAGCAATCCCACATATCAGGTGAATAGCTGATCACTCCTCTGATTAAACACACTCACTAGGGTCTGTCTCTCCTATATAAGGATCACAAATTTCACACTCATTAATATTATATTTCTAAAATAAAAGGGAATTTGCTTCTCTTCCCTATGTCTCTCGGTCCTACTACCCCTTTTCACTCCTTCCTTTTTCTTACCACACTCCCATGGAGCAAAGAGGATAGAGGAGACATAGAACATTCTAAAAGACTCTTTAGGCCTCCCAGTGCTCAGCTGAGGGCTTTCTTGTCGACCCTGCCTCATCTCAGGTCACAAGGCAGGAGGGAGCCTTTTAACCACAGGCTATGTTCCTAGCAGGCACAGTACGAGGTGCAACTGATAACCAATTCAAGTGCTCTGTTGTGACCTGGTACTCCACTCCCGCTGCATCATGAACAGAATCCTACCTACCCACCCCCAGTCATGCCAGACAGAAATTTAATATGACTACCTGGAGTGGGGAGAGGGAGAGAGAGAGAGAGAGAGAGAAAGAGGGAGCAAGGAAAAAAACAAAGGAAGCAAAGGTGGGGGAAACAAAGAGAAAATGAGGGAGGGAGGAAGAGGGATTATTAGTTTATTTCTTAAGAGCTCCATGATGCCAAGCATATGCCCCTGGCTGACTGGTGAGATGTTAGAACCCACCTCAGCTCCCAGATTTGCAGATTTTGTTCATTCTATGCCTCCAATTCCCCTGGTCCTGGAGGGCTTAGCAAACAAAAGCAGAGGGAGAGCCTTACTGTGAACTGAATCACCTCTATCCTGAGATCCCTCTCTTGAAACTCCACAGACAGAAAAAATTAGTCCTGATCCGAAGATTCATCTCTCTTCCTTGGTTCTGCCTTGGAGGTCACCTGCCTGCCACACTGAATCAGCCTCTTGCCTCACACATTATACAGGTACAGTACACTGAAAATAAGCATGCATTCACACACTCCCCCCACCTTCTCCAAGATTTCCGATCTACTTGTTAAGGATTTTTTTGCATTATTATTATTTCACATGCATCTATAGTAGACCTGGTCAAAGACATTCAAAATTTCAAAAACACAATTGATTTAAAAATGGACATATATTTTGGTGACAATTTTGTCCCTTTTTTTCATACCAGCTCTATTTAATATGCATCTCCCATTATCTCTGCTCAGTGACCTCTCTCTTTATAGAGTGGCATTGGCAAGCAGCCATTATAGAGCAATAATTCAATTGAGGAGCTTCTGAAAACGTAATAAACACAGCTGGAGTATACATGTTAGCAAAAACTTGAGGTTGAATTACAGCCTGGTTAACTGATCTCATCTCAGTGTGCTGTTATTCAAAACATAAACAGTCCAATTCAATGCAAAATGTTAAAGAAACACACATCATAACGAGCAGGCCTTAGCAGGAATTTGACACACTGTAAGCCAGTTTGTTCTGCATCTGGTGTCAGGGAATGCTGCTTATGGTGCACTGGTCAGAGCAATTACTAGAACGCCTGACTGCATGCTGGCAATTAGTCATGGATTACAAGGATATAATGGTCCCCTATGTAGTGAAATATTGTAACATGCACACAACTTCTCACAAGCATTCCGTTGTCGAGGGTGTGTCATAGTATTCTTTCCCAAATCTGAACCCTAGCGTCCAGAAAATGAGATACTAGCATGAATCCTCTAAGCTTAATTACCAGCTTAGATCCTGTAGTGCTGCCACCAATCAGGACTTTGGGTGGAGCCCCTGATTAGCTCCGGTCTCCCCAAAACCTTCCCTGGGGACCCCAAGACTCAGATTCCTTGAGTCTCACAACAACGGGAAATAACCACTTTCCCTTCCCCCTCTTCTTCCGTAGAGAGAGAGAAACCAGAGAAGCAGATTTCCCCTCCCCCCGTCTTTCCTTTCTCCCACCAATTCCTGGTGTCTTATACAAGATAAACAAAAGATCATTTAGATTCTTAAAAAAAAAAAAAACTTATAAAAAGAAGGAAAACATAAAAATTGTCTCTTAATCAAGATGAAATTTTACAGGGTCGTTGAGCTTATAACAAATGGACAAACAGCCTTATCCAGGAAAAAACAATTTAAAATATTTCCAGCAAACTACACATTTGCACATAAAGAAAACCAAAGAAAAGACTAATAACCGCCTTTTACTTACTCACTATTCTGAATAGATAAGAGACTGTAGCAGGGAGATGGCAGAAACCTGGTTTCACCTCTAGTCCTGTCCAGGACCAGAGAGAACAAAGCCAAACCCAAAAACCACAAACAAAGGCTTCCCTCCCTTGAGATTGAAAGTATCTTGTTTCCTGATTGGTCCTCTGGTCAGGTGTTGTTTGTTAACCCTTTCCAGGTGAAAGAGACATTAACCCTTAGCTATCTGTTTATGACAGGGTGGCAAAGGAAAAATTGCTGTAGTATAATAAATGGTCTCCCAATACTCCAAAAGCACTTCTCAATACATGAACTGCACATTGCTCTCCCACACACTTCATAGATACCAAAAGCAGCAGAATTTAGCAGGTAAGCTAGGCAACTAAAGGCAAGAGGGGGAAGTTAGTTTGGGTCATGGCTCCATTACAGTGTGGGCAGAACATCTCTTTTCTTTCAATTCTATGCAGCTGCTTCACATCCTCTCCTGGAGGAAAAGGAAGTTATCTTTGTCCTTGATGGCACAACTTTCAGGTGCTTAGCCTACTGCGCAGTCCTTCATAAACCAAGTCCAATATAGCAGCAGTAATCTCTGTCAAGCCACACTATTGTACACAAGGCACATGACACCAAGTAGCTGGTGGGTCTCCACTGCTGGCACCTCACTGGTTTATTTGTGGGAAAGGCAGTTAAATACTGCTCCAAACACAATACCCATCTGCTATTTGTTTGTCTGGCATATTGTAGGGGTAGGACAGGGAGAAGAAAGAGGAAAGATGGAAGAGAAAGAAATAAAAACGTCTCTCTTGTTTATAACTCCTGCTGCTGTCCCTCCTAGGAAGTGACATGCTAAGTGGAACCTGTCACTTGCCCACTCTCCACCCTTGGGAGCAACAAAGCTGCATGGAGTTTCACACACTTCTCTAGAATCTATTTACCTTTTTAAAAGATATTAAGGGCGGGAGGAGCAAAGTAAATCTCTGACAAACAATGCAACTTCAAAGAGGGGCTCTGTTTGACCAAAAATGAAGCAAGTTTGGCAGCCAGGCACAAAACATGGTGCCTGCCAGTTCCAGAGTTAATGCTTGTGAGGTCGGGGAAAGTAAAAAGATCAGTTACAATTCTAAAAGTGAAAAAGAGAGGGTGGGGGAGAGGATGAAGTGAGTTGATGCTTTAGCTTTTCAACATCAGAAGGCTTTGGATTCTTCGATCATGGGATGGTGTTCCAAGAAGGAGGCATGCAAGGCAGAGATGGGCTCCACCTAACGAAGAGAGGGAAGAGCATCTTCGCATGCAGGCTGGCTAACCTAGTGAGGAGGGCTTTAAACTAAGTTCACTGGGGGAAAGAGACCAAAGCCCTGAGGAAGTGGGGAAATGAGATACCAGGAGGAAGCACGAGCAGGAGAGTGCAAGAGGGGAGGACTCCTGTCTCAGACTGAGAAAGCGAGACAATCAATGAGTTATCTTAAGTGTCTATACAGAAATGCAAGAAGCCTGGGAAACAAGAAGGGAGCACTGGAAGTCCTGGCACAGTCAAGGAACTATGATGTGATTGGAACAGCAGAGACTTGGTGGGATAACTCACATGACTGGAGTACTGTCATGGATGGATATAAACTGTTCAGGAAGGACAGACAGGGCAGAAAAGGTGGGGGAGTTGCACTGTATGTAAGAGAGGAGTATGACTGCTCAGAACTCCAGTATGAAACTGCAAAAAAACCTAAGAATCTCTGGATCAAGTTTAGAAGTGTGAGCAACAAGGGTGATGTTGTGGTGGGAGTCTGCTATAGACCACCAGACCAGGGGGATGAGGTGGACGAGGCTTTCTTCTGGCAACTAGCAGAAGTTACTAGATCTCAGGCCCTGGTTCTCATAGGAGACTTTAATCACTCTGATATCCGCTGGGAGAGCAATACAGCGATGCACAGACAATCCAGGGAGTTTTTGGAAAGTGTAGGGGACAATATCCTGGAGCAAGTGCTGGAGGAACCAACTAGGAGCAGAGCTCTTCTTGACCTGCTGCTCCCCTACTAATTCTTCCCAGTTTGTGAAGCAAAAGTGGATGGGAACCTGGGAGGCAGTGACCATGAGAAGGTCGAGTTCAGGATCCTGACACAAGGAAGAAAGGAGAGCAGCAGAATATGGACCCTGGGTTTCAGAAAGCAGACTTTGACTCCCTCAAGCAATTGATAGGCAGGATCCCCTGAGAGAATAACACGAGGGGGAAAGGAGTCCAGGAGAGCTGGTTGTATTTTAAAGGATCCTTACTGAAGTTGCAGGAACAAACCATCCTGATGTGTAGAAAGAATAGTAAATATGGCAGGCGACCAGCTTGGCTTAACAGTGAAATCCTTGCTGAACTTAAACGCAAAAAAGAAGCTTACAAGAAGTGGAAGATTGGACAAATGACCAGAGAAGAGTATAAAAATATTGCTCAGGCATGCAGGAGTGAAATCAGAAAGGCCAAATCACATTTGGAGTTGCAGCTAGCAAGAAATGTTAAGAGCAACAAGAAGGGTTTCTTCCGGTATGTTAGCAACAAGAAGAAAGTCAAGGAAAGTGTGGGCCCCTTACTGAATGAGGGAGGCAACCTAGGGACAGAGGATGCAGAAAAAGCTAACGTACTCAATGATTTTTTTGCCCCTGTCTTCATGAACAAGGTCAGCTCCCAGACTGCTGCACTGGGCAGCACAATATGGGGAGGAGGTGACCAGCCCTCTGTGGAGAAAGAAGTGGTTCAGGACTTTTAGAAAAACAGGACAAGCACAAGTCCATGGGGCCGGACGCACTGCATCCGACAGTGCTAAAGGAGTTGGCAGATGTGATTGCAGAGCCATTGGCCATTATCTTTGAAAACTCATGGTGATCGGGGGAAGTCCCGGATGACTGGAAAAAGGTTAATGTAGTGCCCATCTTTAAAAAAGGGACGGAGGAGGATCCAGGGAATTACAGGCCAGTCAGCCTCACCTTAGTCTCTGGAAAAATCATGGAGCAGGTCCTCAAGGAATCAATTCTGAAGCACTTAGAGGAGAGGAAAGTGATCAGGAACAGTCAGCACAGATTCACAAAGGGCAAGTCATGCCTAACTAATCTAACTGCCTTCTATGAAGAGATAACTGGCTCTGTAGATGAGAGGAAAGCAGCGGATGTATTATTCCTTGACTTTAGCAAAGCTTTTGATACAGTCTCCCACAGTATTCTTGCCAGCAAGTTAAAGAAGTATGGGCTGGATGAATGGACTATAAGGTGGATAGAAAGCTGGCTAGATCATCGGGCTCAACGGGTAGAGATCAATGGCTCCATGTCTAGTTGGCAGCTGGTTTCAAGCAGAGTGCCCCAAGGGTCGGTCCTGGGTCTGGTTTTGTTCAATATCTTGATTAATGATCTGGAGGATGGCGTGGACTGCACTTTCAGCAAGTTTGCAGATGACACTAAACTGGGAGGAGTGGTAGATACGCTGGAGGGTAAGGATAGGATACAAAGAGACCTAGACAAATTAGAGGATTGGGCCAAAAGAAATATGATGAGGTTCAACAAGGATAAGTTCAGAATTCTGCACTTAGGATGGAAGAATCCCATTCACTGTTACAGACTAGGGACCGAATGTCTAGGCAGCATTTCTGCAGAAAAGGACCTAGGGATTACAGTGGATGAGAAGCTGGATATGAGTCAACAGTGTGCCCTTGTTGCCAAGAAGGCTAATGGCATTTTAGGCTGCATAGGTAGGGGCACTGCCAGCAGATCGAGAGACATGATCATTACCCTCTATTTGACATTGGTGAGGCCTCATCTGGAGTACTGTGTCCAGTTTTGGACCCCATACTACAAGGATGATGTGGAATAATTGGAAAGAGTCCAGCGGAGGGCAACAAAAATGATTAGGGGACTGGAGCACATGACTTATGAGGAGAGGCTGAGGGAACTAGGATTGTTTAGTCTGCAGAAGAGAAGAATGAGGGGGGATTTGATAGGTGCTTTCAACTACCTGAAAGAGGGTTCCAAAGAGGATGGATCTAGACTGTTCTCAGGGTAGCAGATGATAGAACAAGGAGTAATGGTCTCAAGTTGCAGTGGGGGAGATTTAGGTTGGATATTAGGAAAAAAATTTTCACTAGGAGGGTGGGTGAAGCACTGGAATGGGTTACCCAGATTCACCCTGCGGGTCAGGAGACAGCCCAGTGACCTTGCCCTCTGGTAGAAGCCACAGTCCAGGTCAATTCCTTCTGTGTTTGATCAGGAGTTGGGAGATTTGGGGGGAACCCGGGCTTGCTCTCTACTCCGGGTTCCAGCCCAGGGCCCTGTGGACTACAACTGTCTAGAGTGCCTCCTGGTACAGCTGTGTGACAGCTATAACTCCATGGGCTACTTCTCCATGGCCTCCTCCCAACACCTTCTTTGTCCTCACCACTGGACCTTCCTCCTGATGTCTAACAACACTTGCAGTTCTCAGTCCTCCAGCAGTATGCCTACTCACTCTCAGCTTCTTGCATGCCTCTTGCTCCCAATTCCTCGCACACACCTCCTCTCCCCTGGCTCCCTTTGGCCTGACTGGAGTGAGCCTTTTTATAGCATCAGAGGGGCCTTGGAGTCATGTGCTTAACAGCCTCACCTGACTCTTAGCAGGTTAATTGGAGTCAGGTGTTCTCATTAGCCTGGAGCAGCCCCTGCTCTGGTCACTCAGGGAACAGAAAACTGCTTATCCAGTGGCCAGTATATCTCCCATTGACTACTCTGCTGTTCCCAACTGGCCTGGGTCTATCACACAATATACACTTTAAAAAGTCAATCATAACTAAATGTTTTCATTTTGTCCAAAAGAAATATTTTGATCTACCCCAAAATAATTTTTCCCCAGAATTTCCTGCACTCTGGGCTAGGTGAAAGTCTCCAGATTCTTTTCATTTGAACCAAAGTCTCTACAGATTAAAGGAAAGTTCATTAATTCACTGTCTCTCCCAGTGCCCTCATCTTTAGCATATTTGAGGAAGCAAACCCTTTCTGAGATCAAGTCAATAAACAGGTTCCAGCTCCTGAGAAGCTGGAAGGGGGGCTGGGGAAGGACTGTGAGGGTAGCCTGTTTTAATGTTCTGAGTTGCTATCATGTCAGCCCTGATTTACGACATGACAGATGGGAACCCAGGCTGGCCTAATGAGACATTTGAAAGTCAGAAGTAAATGCTGAGAATGTGAAAACCTGTCAGTCACAAAGCTCAGGCCCTCACAGTGGCAATTCATTTGCTCTTTCTTGCCCCTACTATAAGCAAGGCAGTGGATTTTCAGTTTCAGGAAGCTCTACTTGAGAGCTCATTCTGACTGTCACAGCAAGCCTTCCGCTCAGATGGGGAAAGGGAACCCTCCTCCCTCCTTCAGCTTCTGCCTCCAGATTTAGGTTTCCAGTCATGTCACAACAACTTTATCTCATTCATGCAATCATGCACAAACTAACCCCCATTCCTAGGTAGAATGCTGTTCTGAGAGAGAAAATGATTTGAGAGAGCCTGTCTCTGGCTTAGCTTCTGACCTCATAGACAACCTACCTCAGAGTCAGACATTGTGTGGCCATAAAAAGTCTGACAAAGAACCTCTGAGTAATACCATCAGGTGCCAGAGTCCGCTTTGTGGTAAATTTAGTGGCAAGATGGGCTGGGCTAGCAGCATCACATTCTCCCCCTGTTCACCTGGGGTGAAGAACACCTGAAGCTCCCACTGAAATCGAATCATGCCTGGGAAGCAGGTACTATTAACCCAGGGTTTTGGATGCAGAAGACTGACACAGAGACAGAAATGTGACTTCCCCAGTAAATTAGTGGCAGGGCTGGGAATAGAACCCAGGTCCCTTGACTCCTGATACTGTGCTCTAACCACTCAATGACATTGCTGTCTTCCTCTACCAACAGGTGAAATTTCACTACAGTCCTTCCTCTAATATCATAATTCAATACGAAAAGGCAAGTCTTCAGTAAGATTTCCCCCTACAGACCAAATCGCTTTTAGGACAAACTGCTTCACTGATCCTTGCATTAGGGTTGTGTCATGAACAGCTAGATCCTATTGGTTAGGTAATATTTTATATGCAGTGGCTGGTTACATTCATGAACACACGCGCCTTATGAAAATGGGGCAGGGGAAATGGCTATTGGCTGTAGAGCGGGTAACGTCAATGTATCCGACCAGAATGTAAATGTTGATTTAGGTCACCACTGAAACTACTGCTTATCACTTTACTGTTAGCTCAACCTCCTACAGCCCCCTCCCCCACCCTTTTGTCTCTTCCATTCCCCCCATTTCATGTTGTCATATTCCTAGATTGTGAATTCTCCGCAGCAGAAACTGTCTTTATTACTCATTTGTACAGCACCTAGCACATGTCGGGCCATGTTTCTTGATTGGAGCCATAGATGCTACTGCAACACAAATAAAAATTAAAGAATGGACCCATCCCTAGTCACTAGTGGAACAAATCCCAATATTGCCACACAATTCAGCAAGATTGGGTGAAGCTCAGGGACTCAAAAAGCAGAGGTGCTACAGGTCAGGAATGAAGGACAATTAAAAAACAAACAAACCAGAACTGGCTTTCTCTAATCACCTGAAATGGACATTTGGCACAGTTCTTGAGAGGGAAGAAGGCCAGAATTGGAATTCTAAGTAGTCTGACATGGACTTGAGGTGAGGCAATAATAAGTATCACTTTTAACAGTGTTCTGTCATTATCAATTCATCTGGGTAACCCTTTCTCAATAAATCCATTAGCTCATGTTTAATGCTGGCACTCCCATGGAAGCCTATGGGGTGATACTCTGGATTGCAAATGACTTTCATTAAGCAGAGTGTTAATACAATAACGTACAAATGAATCCCTAATGATAGGACACTAGCAGTGTTACCCCTACTTGATATTAATTGGGTGACACTTTATTTTAATGGTACATTAATTAATGCAGAATTTCAGCGGAAGTCCACATGACACCTAACATTAATACAAATGAATTCATTATCATCTGTGTTATTACAAGAAATGACAAATAAATCTGAAACAGTGGGACCCTTCAAATAATAATCACGAATCATTAGGTACTACATTCATTTATGCAACATATTGCAAATATATACATAAAATCTAAGGATGTTTGTCTGTGAACACATTTTCCTTTGCACACTAGTTTGGTATCTCATTTGTGTTCCCTGAAAAAGTGCTTCTGTACTCCTCCGACAGCAAAGGATATTCCCTCTTTTCTCCCCTCCCACTCCTAAGGATGAAACCACCATTCATCCTGGCTGAGGAGCATTTGGACTCCCTTCGGAGTTCATCCTCAATAAACCCGGAAGGTACTTCTCCCTCTTCATCAAGGATTGAACACTAAAAGCTTTGCAGAACTCCTGGCACACTTCTGCCTGGGCGAAGAGAGACTGGGACAAGGAATTGAATCCTGGTCTCCTGCACAGGATGACTCTCAAAGTAGTAACTAAAAAATAGGACCAGGCACTACATTTTATTCACAATGCAAATCCACAAGAAAAAGTTTCCTTCCAGGGGAAGTTCCCGTGAGGATTCCCTACCTCCAACTCCTATTTCATGGCTCTTTGACTGCCTTTATGACCCCTCAACACCTGCATTTCTTTTTTTCCAAACAAACTGCAAAGGCAAAACCTTGCTGCCCCTCTGACAGGACCCCAGGGTTCCTCTCCCCAAGCCCCAGCAGCCCGCCCTAGCTTTGCTGATATGTTCCTGTGTGTAAAGGTACAAGAAGAATTGTCAGATCTGAATGATTGCTATATTTGAAGGTCAGGTGACAAAACAGTACCTTGATTTAAGAAGCCAGAAGGATCCTAAAAGAGCTTTCTAAACAACAGAAGTGACTAAGGAGTGTAACAAGCAACACTGCAGAAGATGAGTTATGATTTCCATCTCTCTTTCACCAAAGTTCCTGCCAGACCCATAAAAAGTGAAAAAACATCTCCCCCAATAAATTGTATGCTCTGGTAACATAGGCTAAAACTGCCTTTCATCTTAGCGAAGAGCTGTGCAAAGATGTTCCACTTTCATGGGCACAAAATATCTATTCTACCTCTGATCAGAGATGGAAAATCTATTTGAAGTTTAGGACCTGTACGTTCTGATAAACCAGTCTGAAGAAAACCTCTTAAATTGAGAAATCTCTAGAAGACTGTGAACAGGTACAATTCCAAGATGCTCTAACTAAAACAAACGTCATACATTGGGTAGAGTCAAAACACTCAGATTCCTGGGGATAGCTTTATTAACAAAGAAGTTATCAATAAAGTTCAGCTCAGGCCTTCTCACCAGGCTTAGCTGCCCCTAAGATGCCTGTCTCAGAAAGGGTCAATCCTAGGCTACTCATTCTCTCTGCTCCTATAGACACATTCCTACCTATTCCTTATATCCAAACAGCCACCTGCCCCAATAGCTTAGCCACACACATGTAACCCTGTCCCAGCAGGCTCAACATTCAAAACCTACTGACAGGAGTGGGTATTTCAGGTAAACACTTTCACAAACTCACACCCACTCCTTGTCAGATTTGTAAATTCCGGATACCCTGACAGACTAGCAGGTGGGTTCTGTAAGTTCCTTCTAGCCAGTGGTCTGCATGAGACAGAGCTGGCACCCAATGCACTCCAACTCAATACACCCATCAGTTTTGTCAAGAGCCTTAGGAACCTTTGTTTAAATACGTGTTACAAAATACATGTTTAATTAATTGCACTGTCTCTAGATGATCTGGGGAAAGGAAGATAGGGCACTGATGAGTGGAGAATAAAAATGAGCATATAGCAGCGCAAAGGCGGAGGACTTTAATATTCAGAATAATGCAAACAGCAGTACAAAGCAAAGTAAGTGTTCATATAAAGGAGAATTATGGCACTATGAATAGCAATACACACAGTCTAAAAAGAGGTAACTAAAGCGTGGCTCAGGAAGTTCTGCCATGCAGCCCATGGACTTCAGCCTCTCTACTACAACATTACCACCTGTATAGGAGAGTCTCAGTGCACAATCTCCAGATTTATCTGAATAGCAAATATTCGGATCAAAAGAGGGGCTTGAAGATTGATGGAGGCTGCATGTCAGTGCTGAAGATGAACCAGCATGGGAGCAAGGCTTCTTCACAGAGATCCCCAGTGTCCAGCCAAGTTATTTGAGTACAAAATTTCCCCTTTAACATACAGTTCCATATATGATAAAGCACTACATACATCTGTGAAGGCCAGAGTCAAAGACCCCAGGTAACACCACTGCCAAGCAAGACTTGGCACCGGCTTGTGACACCAGGACAATAGCAATGAGCTATCAGTGAAAGAGGAAGGTGGCCAGAGGGACTGTGTGCAAGTGGAGCAGAGGGAACCGAGCTGTCTCAGAAGTAGTGAGAGAAAAAGCGACTGAAGAGAGTAAATACAGCTGAGCAGCTAGTCAGAGGGGAGGGGGAATTCATCATCCTAATTGATGTCAACCACATAAATTATGCCTTGGGAAAAGTGACCAGATGAGCCGTAAACTGGGCCAGACTCTGGCCCAACAGAACAAGCAAAATGCAGAGAAATGCCTCAGGCAACCACAGCAGGAACATTGTTTCCTTTTAAATTTGAGTGAGTGATACAACAGCCTGAAAATAGGTGCAGGTAGGTTTTCTTGTCAGACAGCCTAATCTTAACTGCTTCTGGGCAAGTAATCCAGCTGGGACTTTTCCCCTCAGCCTGGTCAGTGCTATTCCCTTCAGGCTGCGACTGACACGTGGAAAGTTCCTTCATGGTAACAAGGTTCTTTGAATGATTTAAACTCTGGCTTTTAACTAGTCTAGGATCTTGCCATGAAACTAATTATATACCTCAGATACATCAATGATATTTCCATCCTCTGGACAGACAACCTAAACTCCTGCATAGATTTCCACCACAACTTCCACAACCATCACCCATCCATTATATTCTCTCTAAAACACTCAAACACAAGCATCAGCTTCCTGGACAGCAGGATCAGCTTCAAGAATGAAACCTTACCAACTACTACATACACAGATCACCACACCTACCTTCACAGAGCCAGTATCCACCCAAACACACCAACAAATCTGTTCTCTACAGCCAGGCATTCACATACCACATAATATGTTCCCAGGAAAAAGTCCAGGATATACACCTTAACATACTGAAAACCACCTTCACCAAGCAAGGACACTTCACCAGAGATGTAGATCACATCATGGAACAGGCCACCCAAATATTCCAAGAGAACCTGCTTCAACACAGAAATAAAACCCCTTACAACCGCACACCCATAGTTGTTATCTATCACTCCACACTGGAACCAATATAGGGTATCATTAAACAATTACAATCCATACTCAAGGGGGACCACATTCTGAAAGAAATCTTTCCGGAATCCCCTCTTCTGGCATTCAAACAACCCCCAACCTCCCCAAGTTCATCATCAGAAGCAAGTTCCCCACAGACCAGGATACCAAATGCCCCAACAACTACTAAGTGGATGAAATGAGACAATCACTACGCTCTTGAATGAACTCACAGGAAAAAATTATAAAAAACAAAAGCCACATCACTGTGGGTGAACACTTCACAAAATGGTCACTGACCTTTCAGTCCTCCTCAAAGAAAATCTGCACACCACCTTCAAAAGATGAGCCTGGAAGCTTAAATTCACAATTTGGCTAGACACTAAAAATCATGGACTGAATAGAGATACTGGATTTATGGCTTATGACGCCGATCTATAACCCAGCCACTAACCACCACTCCCAGGTGTTTTTTTTTTCTCCTTTCCCCACTCTGACTGGAGATGTGTTAACTAGCCACCGCTCCTTAACTACTTATGCTAAAAAATTCATTCCACCTTGTATTTTGCTGTGACACTCGATAGATTTCCCAGACCTGAAGAAGAGCTCTGTGTAAGTTCAAAATTTGTCTCTCTCATCAACAGAAGTTGGTCCAATAAAAGATACTACCCACCCTGTCTCCAGTAACTTGGGACCAACACAGGCACAACAACACTGCATAAATAGGATCTTACATGCCACCTTAGATATTTGTGTTCGCTTGACCTTATTTCTCTAACATGATTCCTGTTTAAAAGGATTTCCCAGAGGATCCAACACACTGATTTATGCCTATACATTATTGGTAAGGATACGATTCTGTCACAGAGATGATGGATTCTGTGACTTTCGGGGACCTCCATGACTTCTTCTGGGGCAGGTCTGGAGCAGCTGCCAGCCCCAGTGCTGCCGAAACAGCCAACTGGCAGCCAGCCTCAAGGCCGCCAGAACAGATGGCCAGCAGCCAGCCCTGGGCCCAGCAGAGCAACAGTCCTGGGCCCACCAGAGCAGTTGCTGGGGTTGGATCAGCCCCCCTGGGGACGGAGCAGCAGCAGTCAGCCCCTGTTGCAGTAGCAATGGCAGCGGGGCTGGAACAGCCGCAAGTCCTGGCAGTGCTCTGTTTGCCGTCTCCATCCCCCGTGGTATTTTTAGTAAAAGGGACAGGTCACAGGCTTCTGTGAATTTTTGTTTATTGCCCATGACCTGTCCCTGACTTTTATTAAAAATAACTGTGACAGAATTTTAACCTTAATCATTGATTTATGCCTATATGTGAATTTAAGCAGCGATGTTGTGGATTCTTATATTTCATTTTAAACAATAAAATCCAGACTCAGGAGGGTGTCTCTGGCTGTAAATAGGCATGTTTTAAGTGTCATCCCTTCTGGCACCTATTTAGGAAATAAGGTGAACACTTCTCTTGTGGGATAGGTAAGTTAAGTTGTCCTCTTTACCCAGATGTGCTCCGGCTGACACCTGTACGTCAAATGTGCATGGGATTCCTCCAGAAAATAATTCATCATTAGAGATAGGGGGAAAAAGCAAAAAACTAGGGCTGTCGATTGATCACAGTTAACTCACGCGATTAACTCAAAAAAATTAACTGCACTTAAAAAAATGAATCGTGATTAATCACACTGTTAATAGAATAACAATTGAAATTTATTACATATTTTAGATGTTTTTTCTGCATTTTCAAATATATTGATTTCTACTACAACACAGAATACAAAGTGTACAGTGCTTACTTTATATTATTTTTATTACAAATATTTGCACTGTAAAAATGATAAACAAAAGAAATAGTATTTTTCAATTCACCTCATACAAGCACTGTAGTGCAATCTCTTTATTGTGAAAGTAGAACTTACAAATGTAGATTTTTTTTTGTTACATAACTGCACTCAAAAACAAAACCATGCAAAACTTTAGAGCCTACAAGTCCACTCAGTCCTACTTCTTGTTCAGTCAATTGCTAAGACAAACAAGTTTGTTTACATCTATGAGAGATACTCCTGACTGCTTCTTACTTACAATGTTACCTGAAAGTGAGAACAGGAGTTCACATGGCATTTCTGTAGCTGGCATTGTGAGGTATTTACATGCCAGATATGCTAAACATTCATCTGTCCCTTCATGCTTTGGCCACTATTCCAGAGGACATGCTTCCATGCTGATGACACTTGTTAAAAAAATAATGTGTTAATTAAATTTGTGACTGAACTCCTTGGGGAAGAATTGTATGTCTCCTGCTCTGTTTTACCTACATTCTGCCATATATTTAGTGTTATAGCAGTCTCAGATGATGACGCAGCACATGTTCATTTTAAGAACACTTTTACAGCTGATTTGACAAAACGCAAAGAAGATATCAGTATGAGATTTCTAAGGATAGCTACAGCATTCGACCCAAGGTTTAAGAATCTGAAGTGCCTTCCAAAATCTGAGAGGGCCGAGGTGTGGAGAATGTTTTCAGATGTCTTAAAGAAGCAACACTCCAACGAGGAAACTACAGAACCCAAGCCACCAAAAAAGAAAATCAACCTTCTGCTGGTGGCATCTGACTCAGATGATGAAAATGAACATGTGTCGGTCTGCTCTGCTTTGGAATGTTATAGAGCAGAACCCATCACTGGTATGGATGCATGTCCTCTGGTTGAAGCATGAAGGGATATATGAATCTTTAGCACATCTGACATGTAAATATTTTGTGATGCTGACTACAACAATGCCATGCGAATACCAGGTGACACTGTAAACAAGATATAGGCAGCATTATCTCCTGCAAATTTTAACCAAACTTGTTTGTCTGAGAGATTGGCTGACGTAGGACTGAGTGGACTTGTAGGTTCTAAAGTTTCACATTGTTTTACTTTTGAATGCTGTTATTTTTTGTACATAATTCTACATTTGTAAGTTCAACTTTCATGATAAAGAGACTGCACTACAGCACTTGTATTAGGTTAATTGAAATATACTATTCCTTTTGTTTTTTACAGTGCAAATATTTGTAATAAAAAATAAAGTGAACACTGTACATTTGGTATTCTGTGTTGTAATGGAAATCAATACATTTGAAAATGTAGAAAACATCCAAAAGAACATTTAAAGAAATGGTATTTTATTGTTTAACAGTGCAATTAATGGTGATTCATTTTTTAATCGCTTCACAGCCCTGCAAAAAGCCCATTGTAGGTTATAAACATAACAAAACCTAGAGGCACAACAATTATAAATAAATCACACCTTCCCCCTCCGCCTTCTCTTCCCCCTCCCACCCTCTCCCTTTCTTTCCTATCACTGTCAAAACTTGTTCTTGATGTCTGATGGCAAAGCTGTGTGTGTGGATGCAACAGTAAAGCCAGCCAAAGTTTATAAAAGCTTGTCTTCATCCATTCCTCTCAGTCTTCAAAAGAACACTGCCAAGAGGAGAAAGACAAGATTCCAGACAATCCCCTGTAGTCTGTCCTGTGGTTGGCAGCAGGCACAATTAACTAACATTAACCAAATTAAGCATATTTCTGGGCATTTACGCTCAAAACAATGTTGAACTGAGCATGTGGTACTGCTCATTCCCACCACAGGCTGTTACTGAATGAAATAATTTCTTTAAAATGGGAGATGAATGTTAAGTGCTTAAGTCCATACTCAGGGATTTGTATAAGTGGTTTTATTTTTAAAAAGCCCTGAGGCTCACTCACTTCAATGTGAGCTGCTGGGTGCTCAGCCCATTTGATCCTGAATGCAGGAAGTTCCTGTGCCAACCTGATTTCTAGAGAATCCAACTTTCACAGCCATATGCTTGCCTCATACACCTGCCCCAACTCATAGAAATGTAATGCTGTGCAGTGTCGCCTTCACAACTCCGACTGTCCCTCTCACTGCTGCACTGAGAAACAAGTAACCCATTGATGACTGGTGTTGGATCTACAAGTGAACATGGACATAGACAACTGATCTTTATAAAGATTATATTTTCCATCAGTACTTCCCCTCAGTTCAAGTAAGTGAGTTTTGCTGTAGTCCCTTCACAGAGCATTGGACTGACTGCCTGCTGTGAAGGGAATGTTATGGGATGGGATGAGATGTGGAAGAAAAAAATAAGGAATGTCAGCTGTACTTGGTTTTATAGAGCTAAGAAATGAAGTTAAGAGGAAGAGGTTTAGTTCTGGGTGGTTACAACAGAACATCTCAATCCATCCTCCCTGCCTCTCAGAGCAGCAGAGGAAAGAAAGGAAAGAGACACTGCTTTATCTTCTACAGCAGGGGTAGGCAACCTATGGCACGTGTGCCGAAGGCGGCACACAAACTGATTTTCAGTGGCACTCACACTGCCCAGGTCCTGGCCACTGCTCGGGGAGGGGGGGGAGGCTCTGCATTTTAATTTAATTTTAAATGAAGCTTCTTAAACATTTTGAAACCTTATTTACTTTACATACAACAATAGTTTAGTTATATAATATAGACTTATAGAAAGAGACCTTTTAAAAAAGGTTAAAATGTATTACTGGCACACAAAACTTTAAATTACAGTGAATAAATGAAGACTCAGCACACCACTTCTGAAAGGCTGCTGACCCCTGTTCTACAGTAACATTAACAGCTATTTTTTATTATTGATCCAAAGTCCCAGGAGCACAACCCATCCAGAAGCTTGGGAGAATTTTTAAACCTTAGGGATGCTTAAGGCTAAAATAAAGCAGCTGCAGCCACACTAGGAGTGTGGAAAGAGTGTCCAGAAACATCAGACTCACCATGGTTGGATACTGGCGACTTTCCAAGGCTTGAATTTTGGTTTGTTAAGTACTGTATATACTCGTTCATTAGCCTGTTCGTTTATAAGCCGACCCCCCAAAATGGATAGGTAAAAACAGCAAAAACTGTATGACCCTTTCATAAACCAACCCTATATTTCAGGGGTTGGAAAACTTTGATTCCTGGCCCACCAGGGTAAGCTGCTGGCGGGTCAGGATGTTTTGTTTACCTGGAGCATCTGCATGCATGACATTGGCTAGGAATGGCGACCTGCAGCCACGGGGAGCTGAGGGGCCCATGCCTGCAGTCGCTCCAGGTAAGCAAAACAACAATGTATTAGATCAGGGATCGGCAACCTTTGGCACGTGGCCCACCAGGGTAAGCACCCTGGCAGGCTGGGCCGGTTTGTTTACCTGCTGTGTCCACAGGTTCGGCCGATTGCAGCTCCCACTGGCCGCAGTTCTCTGCTCCAGGCCAATGGAGGCGTCAGGAAGCGGCAGCCAGCAGCGAACCGCAGCCAGTGGGAGCCACGATTGGCTGAACCTGCACATGCAGCAGGTAAACAAACTGCCTGGCCTGCCAGGGTACTTACCCTGGTGGGCCGCGGGCCAAAGATTGCCGATCCCTGTATTAGATATTCAATTCAATGATTCCATAGAGCTTAAAATCATCAAATTTTGGTGTGGACCCATTTATAAGCCGACCCCCGCTCTTTGATGCATCACTTTTTTTACCAAAAATATTCAGCTTATGAATGAGTATATACAGTAACTATCACAAAACCCTGCCATAGTAGTTAAAATCTTAGTTTATCAGAGGGAAACCTGAAAGATAGCATGTAGTCCATGACTTGCACACACACAGCAGAAAAACGTTTCTTCTTGATTTCATTTCTCAACACCCAGCTAACGTACCTTAGTTTCCTCCTTCCAACCCCACCATTTCCCTTTCCCTCCCTAGGATTGGCTGAGGTGACTGTGCAGGCTTTCAGTAGTAATGATTCAGGTAAACATGTATTTATTCAGGCTAGCTGTAAGCCAAGACATTGACTAAGATGAGGAAATAAAGATTTTCCTCATCTCTATCCCCATTTATCTCACCTGCCGTTGCCCACTTTTCTGTTCTGAATGCCAGGCACAAGACACTTAGCACCTACTGTTAAGAAAAAATCTATTACATGCAAGAGAGACAGTTCTTCATAAAGCCAGTGACAAGCAGCAAGAAGTAGCCAGTTTCTCTTTCATATTATTCTTTTCCAGGCCACAGCCATGGGCACGAGCTCCTAACCAAACAAACAGCTTGAATTATTCATTTCTCTTTCAGTTCCACCTACAAGAGAACTTTCTGTAAAGGCTCATCCCTGACTGAAGATGGTGGACTCTTGTAGCTAAAGGCTTCAAACACTCACCCTCCCCTATACATTACTCTTGGCCTGGCCAGTTGGACCAGAGTACAGTAATTGTGAACTCCCACACAGCCAGAAACCCTACACCACTCCCTATTCCAATCCATTGACTCCTGCTGGGAGAGGATGGTACTGGAGCAGTCTGTCCCTACTAAACCTATCGCCTTTCATTCATTAATCGAGATGTTGACACCTGCCTCTGATCAGTCCCTGATGCCTGCTTCCTTTGCCCATTCATTAAACTTTCAAGCAAGTACCTCTGTTCTTTCTCCCATGCTGCCTCTCATGCTTGGGAGGAGCTCCCCGCAAAAATCTGCAAAGCTACCTCATTATCCTGCTTCAAAATCCTCCTTAAACTCTCCTTTGCTGTGATATCTCCAGAAACTGGACCACAGTAAGGCTTCTGGAGTGCTGAGACCACTATCTATCACACTGACCAATACTGTCTCCTTGTTTCTTTGCAATCCCTCATCTGTCTGTACCCACCAACTATCTCTTGTCTTATACTCAAATTGTAAGCTCTTTGGGGACAGGGACCATCTTGTTGTTCTGTGTTTGTACAGTGCCCCTAGCACCATTATGACCTGGTCCTTGACTAGGGCTTGTAGGTGCTACAGCAATGCAAATAATAAATCATGAATGCCTGAGTCAGATAGCATTCTTATAAATGTACGCTACTGCAAGAGGCTGAGGCAGTGATACCTACGATCACTTTTGCAGCCAGAGTTCCTATAGCAACACGTTGCTGCGGTGGACGACTACACACCAAATAAGGACTGTCACATAGGTACAGGCTGCCATATTCTGTCATTGTTCTTTGATGTCAGCTGATATCGACCCTCCAGAGCCCTGGCAGCAGCATTAGCTGCCACAGAATTTAATGAGTTCCGCTTCTCTTGGGCAACTCCATGGTCTTTCTACAGATCTGCACTTACCATTTGGGATACACACAGGTTGGGGTGACAAGGCCATGAGATGAGGAGAAGGGAACCTCAGAAACCACATAGCGCCATGCTCCCAGAAACCCACCTTCACATTTCTTCCCCTAGGAAGCACATTTTCCAATAGTCACCACATAATGTCCCCTCTATGCTCCCCCTTGGAAGCACTCATTCCTTTTTCCTCTCCTCACAGCTCCCTGTAGCTATTGTAGCATACTGTATTATCCCATTCTTCCTGAGCTGATGCCTAGTGAGCAATCAGCTCTGGGAGTGAAGGCTGGAGACTGACTGAGGCCTTGACAAATGTATGTTGTTACTTATTACAAGATAGTTGGTTTAAAATGGGAGCAGCAGAGTCTTTTTAAAAAAATAGGGGCAGAAGCATTTAGCAAGTTATTAAAGGGATTGTTCATTAAAAGACCAATCGGCTAATTTTGAACTGATTTTGAAGGTGGGCATCAAGCAGTCAGCTGATGACACAGTGAGGGTGGGGCTCTTTTTAAACAGTGCTTAACTTGCAACAGCCATACACCCCCACCTCACCCCACCCCCGTAAAACACACTTGGACACCAGAACATTCCAAGAACTCAGTCTGGACCTTGGGCAAGTATAATTCTGACACCAAGCAGTTAACTGCAGCCAACATCTCAGTCTCCTGAGTTCTAATGTACGGCCAATAGAATCAGTCTGAAACCTCATCATTTCAACCAGATGTGTAGTTGAGGACCACAATAGAGTTCTGATTCATTTTCCAGCCCATGAAAAGCAACCTGCCTGCAGAACAGCACTGAACCCCCTCTCCTCTCCTCCCCTTCACCACTCCCATTATAGTCTCTGTTTCCCACACTGCAGTGATTGCAGACCCTCTTAGTTCTGCTGATTAGAACTGATGTCACTAGTTTGTTCCTGCCACTTCAGTCTCTACCCTCTATTATTAAAGGTTTTTTTTAAAGTTTGTTTAAACAGTTCTTTCAGTTCAGTTGGCGAGTTTATTTTTCCACTTTGGCTCTTTCCTCCACTGTCTTGATTTGTTGACGGATTTCAGTGGCTGCCAGAGTTCAGTAAAACCAGGCTTGCAGAATAGTATTAACTTCTTCTAACCCCGGTGTAAAAATAGCTGTAATAAAGCAGGGTGAATAATATAAGGCTTCATCTAATGTAACTTTGATTAAAAAGTGCTGCCTGCTTCATCGCTTCTCTGTGGTAACTCCAGAGAAGCAACAGGAGTTCATCCTTTCAGAGCTCTGAAAAGGCTTAAAGGTTTTGGAAATGAAGTCTGATACAAAGTGTGCACATCTTTGGGTTATTTTAGGAGGGTTTGGGACCTTGCTTCCAAAGCTTGGTGTACCCTGTACCTCTGTCTGTAGAAACACAGCTGTTAACTTAGTGCAGGGCTGAAATAGGTGCTTACATGCTTTAAGAGCATTCTCTACCCTGTGCTGAGAGGCAAAACAGATCCTGTCACAGGCTAGTGCCTGAGTTAAAGATACTCTGCAGAGGAGCAGTAACACAGGGCAATGCTGCAAAATTAGCAGCAGGTGTCTAAAGCAGAGACCAAGACAGAAGAACATTTCCCTGGAAGACCTTCCTTCGAAACAAAATCTCCAATTATTTAAATCTTCTCCTCTTCGCTCTCCATATCGCCAAACTGTGGAAAGAACTGTTTTATTACAGGGAGAAGCAGGAGGGAGAAAAAGGTTTTAATTTCATGCCTTGCACCAGGTGTCAACTCTGGACACTGTTTGTTATCTGACTTCTGGCCCTATCTCTGCTCCCTGCACTCCTGAGGCAGACTCAGCCAGTTGGCGTTTTAATTTATTCTCTGCTAGGATGGGGATTCTGTTCAAGTGAGAGCTCTCACTGGTCAGGCGTACCATTTTAATAACAAAATGCCTTCAAGTTTGGAAGTGCAACTTTGTGCCATGTTAGGGAAAATTCTTGTCACTTCTGGAAGGCTGCAAGTTATATAGTACAGAGTACAGGAATGGAAATCCAAAGAATAAAGGAAAATCCACTGCCTTATTTCTCCATTTACTTCACTCTCTTCCACTACATTTACCTTGAACTGATGCATCTCAGTGGGAGTGGTATAGTAATCATTCCAAATTCATTCTCTCTCAAGCTTTCAAGTCTCTCACCTGGATCCTAGTCCTGGCTCAAAGGGGACCACCCTCTCCTTGGAAACAAAAGGAAGGATACCTAATGAACTCCATATTTATTCAGTCAGTCTCCTTTTGATACCAATACTGGTTAAAAGTTCAAATCTGCTGTGCAAGGGCCTGATGCTGAACTCTTCCTGGTCAGTACATGCACATCTTTTGACTTGGACTAGAAGTGCATTCATCTCCCTGGGCAAATGACTTCCATTAGAAAAGGCCTCGGAAGCCCATGAAACCTGCCACTGTGGCCACCCCACTCTCATACAGGATTTTAGGGACCTAGAAGTGTCAGTACTAATCTCAATTTTCATTTATTTTTAAAATTAAGTTTCTAGCCCTTTCCCCCTGTAATTGAAGTAAAAACATGAACAGATCACAAAGCTTGAAAGTGTTTCAGTATATTTTCCTCATTATCAGAGATTATTCAAATGCCTAACCTCTCTCCAACCCACTCCACCACATGCCCACAGCTGGCCTTCCTGACTGAAAAAGCCATATTCAGACGTCCTTCTCTTTTAGAACTCATTTCAGTTTGCAGCTGTTGAGGGGAGCGTTGCCCAGGCAGCTCAAGCTCCCTCAGACTGCTTGCAGCTAAGTCAGGACCTCTGAGAGGAGCCAGTATGACCTCAAAACACAAAGCATGGTAACTTAATAGCATGAGAGTCAGCATGTTTAGTGGCTCAAGTCAGGGCCGGTGCAAGGATGTTTCATGCCCTAGGCGAAACTTCCACCTTGCGTGCCCCCCCCCCACGCCCCGACCGTCAGGCATCCCCCCGCGACAGCTCTACCTCTCTGCCCTGAGGCTCCCCCCCTTGCGGCAGCTCCCCACACCCCACCCTGAGGCACCCTCCCCGCCCCAGCTCACCCCTGCTCCGCGCGCGAGCACAAACACCCCGAGCACGCCGTGGCTGCTTCACTTCTCCCGTCTCCCAGGCTTGTAAAAGCAGCAGAGAATCCTGTGGCACCTTATAGACTAACAGACGTTTTGGAGCATGAGCTTTCGTGGGTGAATACCCACTTCGTCAGATGAATGTAGTGGAAATTTCCAGGGGCAGGTATATATATGCTAGCAAGCAAGCTAATCACAGAATAAGCCTGGTCGGAGCTCTAAGGGTATGTCTGCATTGTCTGGCTGTTAGTGTAGGGAGTGTCCTGAGGAATGGTGCAGTTTCTAAGTGTATTCCCTTCAGCTGGGATCTGAGGGAAAGGGCCTGTAAGAATTTGGCTATTGAGAAGTTTGTCTTGGCGCGCCTCCTTTTGGTAGTCAGACCTGATTCATGATGACAAACACAACCTCCTTATCAGTCCTGCTTGATGAAATGTTGACTGATAAGGCGTGCCACCAGGAATTCTCTGCTGCTTTACAGATTCAGACTAACCGGCTACGCCTCTGACTACTTGACACACATGCACAAGGCAACTGCATTTAGCGCGTATGGAGTCGGAAATCCCATCAACCTCGATGACGAAAACTCTGCACAATACAGACCAAGATATCATCTTCCTTTCCAAATGCACAATGGTGGACATCAGTACTACATCGGACTAAAGGTAAAATCCACTGCTACTAAACTACACTACACGGACCACAGTCGAGAGATCTATGCCATACCTCTACCAAGAAACTGAGGAACCACCGTGCAGGAAATCCTCTGCCCACAGACAACTGCCCCACAGCCTAAACCGTCATTCTCACCAGCAAACTGCAACCCCCAAGTATGCGCTCAAGTAAGCTCAGCTCGAAACAATCCATGCACACAAATACCCCGATGACCAACTCCGCCAACTATATCACAAGTCGGGCGACACCACATCCACGAGGACACTAACCAGATCAGCCACACCATCATCGTTTCCATTTCACCGACGTGCAAGTCCGATGAATATAAGCATTCGCAAAACTGCCCCAGCAATGCCCTCTGCTATTACATCGGCCCCACCAACCCCAAACTCGGACCAGCTCTCTAAACGCGCAAAGGGCAATACACCACTCGCGACACCACACAACTCAACACCCGATCCGATATAGGAACCCGGCCAAATAATACCAACCCACAAAACCTGTACCGGCACGCAGGACTCAACACCCTCCCTGGCCCCGCACCACACGCGCAGACCATTCCAAGGTGGCCATAATCTGACAGCAACACAGCAAACTTCAGGACGCAGAACTTCAAAAGAACAAACTGCTGAGCTTCAATTCATCTGCAAAATTGAACACCATCAGCTCAGGATTGAACGAGACTGATGAATGGCATTGCAGCTACAGAACCAGTTCTCCTCCCTTGGTTTTCACACCTCAAAACTGCTAGAAAGGGCCTCATCCTCCTCATCCTCCTCATCCTCCCTGATTGAACTAACCTCGTTATCTCTAGCTTGCTTGCTAGCATATATATACCTGCCCCTGGAAATTTCCACTACATTCATCTGACGAAGTGGGTATTCACCCACGAAAGCTCATGCTCCAAAACGTCTGTTAGTCTATAAGGTGCCACAGGATTCTCTGCTGCTTTTACAGATTCAGACGAACACAGCTACCCCTCTGATACTTGATCCCAGGCTTGCGGCGCCTAAGCTGATTGGCGCCGCAAGCCTGGGAGACGGGAGAAGTGAAGCAGCCACAGCGTGCTCGAGGAGGAGGCGGGGCAGGGGTGAACTGGAGAGGGGAGTTCCCCTGCGTGCCATCCCCCCCCCATTACTTGCTGCAGGCAGCCCTCCCCATGCTCCCCTGCCCCAACTCCCTCCGCCTAAATGCCGGCGGTGACTGGGGTGGCCGAAGATCCAGCTGCCGCAGTCGCTGCCAAGAAAATGGCACCTCCCAAATTCCAGTGCCCCAGGTGACCGCATAGGTTGCCTAAATGGTTGCACCGGCCCTGGCTAATCCAAGCTCTGATACAGCCTCCCTCTGTGGAGATAGTCAGGTCACAATCTTTCTGCCTTTATTCCCCCATCTGTGAAACACAGATAATTATCTCATTCCCACCATTCCTAACACTAGTCCAGCTCCACCAATGCTAACCACAGTGAGAGCTCTATTGTAGAAAAGATGCCAGCAAACCCCAGAAGTCCAACCAGTGTGATCTCTGGACTTGCTCTGGGCAAGGTGAGACGACATGATGGTGAAAACACCAGCGGCAGCTTGGAGCCCTTTCTGCACTAGCCTACTGTTGCTATCACAAGTGGAGCTGACCCAGTATGAGCAAGGATGGGAAAATGTAGGCCAAAAGCCTAGTGTAGACAGTCACTGAAGGGGTTTATTGATTGATTAACATTTGCAACGTGCTAACATTCTGGAGTGTATCCTCCAAGTGCTCTTCTAGCAACCCACAAAACCACAACTTGGATAACTGCCCCTGGCGTAACATTTCAAAATGCTGGCAGCAATGCACAGACCACAAGCAGGCAGGTTCCACTCCTTCTGTAGTTGGAGGCTGCTGCTGATCAGTCTCTCTATATATTTTAATACAAAATAAGTCAATTAAGCTTGGGAGTCCCCCAAAGAATCCCAGTGTCAAAGTCTCCAGGCAGATCCTGTGCAGAATGGTGTGATCATGGAGGTTAAGAATCTCTTATGTTTTCAGTATGAACAGGAAAGTGGGGAAAGTTTCAATAATAACCTGATTCACAGACCTCTCCAGGGCTCTGTTCCCCATGCAATACTCTGTCCCTCTTTCACACAGTGGCAAGAGGAGAAAGTGACATGACTGAACTGCACTGTGACTCCAATTGATGGAATATACATTTTTAAACTTTGATCATTTATTTTACATGGGAGGAAACTCTTCTCAAAGTTTGTTCTTTAAACTTCTTCCCACCTTCCACCCTCTTCTTTTGCTACTGTGATTTGTCAACACAGGATTTAGACTTCTGGCAAAGGACTCAGGATGAAAGAAATCAGAGCAGGTAATTGCTGCATGAAAATAATAGCACAGCAATTTATACAGACAAAAATGGGCCATGGAATACCAAGCGACAGCCAACAGTGGGGAATCAATACCTCCCAAGAGGTGGGATTATTAGGGAGAGAAAGGGGCTTGAGAGATCCATAAGTGTCTGATGACCGAGTATTTCCAAAAAGCCATCCGCTGAATGATAAGTGCCTTGAGAGCTGTGCCAGAGCCCTTCCTGGGTAAAAGAGGTAGGACAAGGCAGCTGAACTGTGTCACTCACATCTCTAGAAAAAAAGAACAGGAGCCACCGTCCCCCTCCCCAACATGCCCTTTCCTAAGGCTTTATGTCTAATGACTGCCACCATCATGTTTCTGTAACATACTGGAAAAGCTGGGTGGAAAAGCAGCCAGGCCACCGCCACTATCGAACTCTCAATCTCTCACCCTCTGAAAGGATGCCAAGTAATGTCCCACTGTGGGCATGTAGTAGGTTAGAACTTTCTGGCACCCCCTTGGGGACAAGGTGAGCAGTCCTGCCATCTTGGTGATCCCTCCCCTCACCACAGCATTGGTGTACAGTTGTCTTGGAGTCTGTGGCACAGCCCTCAAGCTGTGCAGCTCGGGGCATCTGCCCCAGTACAGAGGGTAAAGCAGGACAAACAAAAAAAATTCAGGATGCCTCTATGGCCCACAAAAGGCAGAGTCCAGGGCTTTTAGAAAAGTAAAAAGAATGGGCTCCTCTCCTTTCTGAAAGGCTGCCAAGTGGTTTCCGCAGTCAGCAACCCCTGCTTCCAGGGGCTAGGGAGCTCTGGAGCCCTACTCCTCCAGAGTGCCACCCAAGCTGTGCATGGATCCTCCCTTTTAAGGACTCCAAGTGTGATAAGCTTCACTGGGGTGCTGGATTGGGGCTGATTCCCAGAGGAGCTCTTTAACTCCTTGTTTACTGGGGTAGGCCTCTGCTCCACCACAGGACCTCCATAGAACAAACTATTTTCCCCAACTTAAAACATCTGCCTGAGAGTTCTATTTGTCTTATCCAGCTAGGCTCTCTTTCTGGCATGCATATTCGGAATCATCCCAGATCTGCACAAAGGAGGTCCTATTGTTGATCATGATGTTGACATTTTATATTTTTTATTTTGTCATTATTAACATACTTGAATATTCACACAAGCATTAACAAATCTTATTCATAATCTGTGTTTGTTATCTTTGAAAGGACCCATTTATGTTTGGTCAACCTCTTAGAATTATCTGGAGACTTAATTTTGTTTATATTCCAAAAGTGGTAACTGTACATGAGGCACTTTTTGCAGGGAGTAGGGACTTTCTATATCTCTACAGAAGAATGAGCATCTTTCTGTATCTCCCCACTTTTCCCCTCAGTTCTTAAACCACATACTACAGCCACCATAATCCCGATTCAGGAAGACAGCATGGGACTCCTTTCCAAAATTATAAAAAGATGTCTCCCCTCCCTCCCCCCGTCCCTTTTTTTTTTTGGCCAAAAAGTGGTCATTGGTGCCCTCACAAGGCACTTCCCCCTGTTCTCCAGGGATTGTAGTGCCTCCAGCTTTTCAGTCTGGCACAAAGATGTTGCAATATACCTTAAAGACAAATAATTACAAGACTGCGCTTTTCCCAATTATCCTAGTGCCACCAGGAACCTAGTATCAAAGAAATAAATGGCCCAGAAGGAGAAGAAAAAGCACCATGAGGAAAAATGTCTTCTTTCAAGGCAGTCCTTCAGGACTGCAGCAGGTGGCATTAAAATGTATCTTTAAAAATAAAAAGAAAATGTACTGATAATATAGCCTGACTGCTACACCTCTACAGTATTTCTAATGGTCAAAAAGGTTGCCTTGTCTCGTGTCAGGTGCACAGACCTCAAAGGGGGGCTAAGGTTCAGAGCCTCAGCTGATGAAGTCTGCATAGTTCAAACACTGCAAAGTGTTTGAGGCCATGGTCCCAAAGAGCTGGGAAAACTTAGCAAGGTACATCCCTTTTGCATGGATTTAAGCATCTTGCAGTCAGAGTCGTTTGTCTCACAAAAGGTACGTTGGAAAATTTGACCCAAAGAGCTTTTTCTTTGCATTGAAGAAAATCTTTGTTCAACTTAGCATTAAATATTTTCATCACAGTTTCTCCTGAGAAAGAAAGTGGCAGGGAGCATAGGGGAGTAGAGAACAACATTTTCTAACAGGATGTTCTCTCCATTCAGAAGATTAAACCTGAGACTCTCATATGCTCAGGGCACATCTGGGAGGAAGAACGGTTAAAAATAAAAATCCCCAAGTGTTAGGTAAATGCTCTGCAACCATGCCACCGGCTGCACTGCATACACATCTGCTTGCACACCATCTAGTGGAAGTGCAAAACAGATAAAATAGCCCCACATTAGGAGGGAAGGAGGAGGAATAGCGCAATACATGAAATGTCACAAAAAGGGGGGGGGAGAGAGGCACATAGGAGTTTACAGTGGCTTGCCCCAGAGATGGCAGGGACAAATTGGGTTTTTCAGAGGGAGATATAAGGAGCTGTTATATCTCTGGCTTTGCATCATTTAGTTCATCGTGCCTGACAAGTGTCTAACAAACAAAGCCACAAGCAGTAAGAGTGTGTGCGCAAGAGAGAAAACCTTTCGGAGATTTGAAGAGACAGCTTCCCCCTCAAGGCGTTTTCCTGTATTTCTGTTGAATTGTTTGGGTTTTTTCCCCCTTAAATATCTACAGAGAAAAAAATCAAACTCTTACAGGAAGAGTCATTTTACAGTTATATGGGTCAAGCAAAGGAAAGGGGAGTGAGCCTTAAATAAGGATTTATTAACCGACCAGACTGAGAGATAATGAGAGACGCACGTGCATGTATGCACCCCCGGGCATTCCTGCAGGTGCAGTTCTTCAAGCACTGGTTGTTGGCACAACTAGGAAAAAAAAGCTAGTCAACAAACTAATGCTGAGAAGGAAAGCTTTCTGGGGAGTGACAGCCCATTATCTATTGTACCACTACACGTATAGGGGGAAAGAAGGGATGTTGAAACTACCACGACAATGCAGTATTAATTAAAAATAAAAACCTAGTTGCAAGAGAGAAAGTTAGTACTGGCTTCACTGTCTCCATCTGCTAAGGCACCAAAAATCCCTTAAAAAATTTTTTTTGTCTTGAAACATTTTACATTTGCTTAAAAAACCGGCAGTAGCCAGCAAACACTGCACTGACTAAGTAAGATTCAAGTGTTATTCTTCTTCTCCCCATCAGTCAAGCTCCGTGAAGGATTAATGCTGTGTGGGGTTTGTTTTGTTTATTACTTCTAATGACATTCTCATTATCATTTTGCTCTGAAACAAACGATGGTTATGGGAGAAATCATCTTATTTGGATGACTTTATTAAATTAGAGAGCAAATCTGTGTATATTTCTGGCTCAGGACAAATGTCTGAGCTTCTGGGTGCCAAAATTCATTTTCAGACAAAGCAGCTTCAAGAAGCGCTAGAGTCAGAGGTTAAAGTGACCTTCAGTCGCTTGGGAGATGTGTGGAATGCGTCTCAGTTTATCCCACTGCGCATTTAGCCAAATCACCAAGATCAAACCCAGTTCTATCCATTTCCGTGCACAGGAAGCCCAAGACTAAAGAACATAATAAGGGGAAACCAGTGACAACAAAGCCCAGAAAAGGAACTGCTGCCTCCACTGCCCCATAACTCTATATGGGAGATTCAACTGAGCTCATGGCAGAGCTGGAAACAAACATTCTTGTGCAGGCAGCATCCTTCTCACTTAACCTTATCACATGTAAACCCCTATCAGCATTAAGTAACCTGGGTTTCTTCTGTCTTGGCACAGTTCTACTACTGCACATCTCCCACTGTTTGGAACCCCCTCCAAGTAGTTCCAGAAACATCAGGCAATAGATAACTCTGTGGCAGCACGGCTCCTAGTTCGGCATCCCCATTGCAGCATGCCACCAGACAGGCTCTGGCGGAACCCCAGAAGGAAACAAAAGCTGCCTTCCCATGGCACAGCTTCTGAGGGAGAGTGGAAGTCTAAATACTGCTTGTTCTATTGCACGGGCAAATCCCCGCTTAGTGTAGGAAGCTTTATTGGTAATGGGAGAAAAAAATGGTGACAATGTTTTAAATTGTCTGTTTCTGATCCAAGGGTAGGTAACCTAACAACAGGAAAGCACCAAATGGGAAATTCATATGCGCCACGGTGCATAATTCATGCCCTGCCTAGCTAACTGGATTCTCTCTGCCCTTGTCTACATTAGCAAAATTAGGACCCAAAATTCATTATTAGTTATTATTTATATCACAGTAGCACCTACAGACCCCAATCAAGAATGGGAACCCATCATGCTGGGCACTGTAAAAAACACCTTAACAATCACTGCTTGGAGTCCTAGACACCTGTAAAAGGCCATACACATCCAAGCGCAAAGATGTTCCCAACAGCACACAAGAATCAATCATGCCATCACTTGCATGAGACTTGCTTCAAGCAAGGTTAACCCTGGTGTTGTCTACTACCACTCTACATTGCAATGTACATTGCACAATGCCATCCTGGGCAGGAATCACTGATCTAATAGCCCCAACAATACAAACAGTCCTCCCACCACCAACCCACAATGCACTAGTCACTACTCAAGTGGCCTGTCTGATCTGCGCTCTGCTGCACTCTACTGCCACTTACCTGTAACAAAAGCACAGTTTAAGCCATGGAGCTCATTTACATAATTTTGAGATGCCTTAAAACAGCAATAATTACATCACAGGATCCATCACCCATTTTTGAGTGTGTGAGCACAAAGCATGATACCTTCAGACGACTAATAATCAGATCAACCTCAAGTGCAACAGGTTGCCTGTCTGGCTAGGTGTTAAGTTGCTTCACATCCTGCTGCTTCCTCCTTCCACTATGTAAGGACCACCACTAATCCAGCACCCACTGAGTAGGCAGATGTATAGATGTTTCTTCAGGTCTGTGTAATTCTGATTC
Source organism: Chelonoidis abingdonii (assembly GCF_003597395.2). NCBI lineage: Eukaryota > Metazoa > Chordata > Testudines > Testudinidae > Chelonoidis > Chelonoidis abingdonii. The sequence goes on from NC_133783.1 coordinate 24,009,938, forward strand.
GTTAGTTATGGCAAAAGCACATATGAGAGGTCTCTGGGAATCACAGTGGGAGCTGAGATGCCATTAATGTCAATGTCAGGCAGTGGGAAAAGTCTTCCTCCTACTGCTCTTGAAAAGTCAAGAGTTTTATTTAAATTCTAGTATCAAGTACTTTACCTGGTCACCCTTCATGAACCTGTCAGAAAGCTCCACTAGGGCCTTTGTCACTGTTGGCTAATACCTCTTCCTGTCAATGTCCTCTGGAACTTGTTGAGGAAGAGTAAGGGCACAGAGCTGGACACAGTTTCCATCAATAGCTCCTAGACAATTAAGAGATCCCAATTATATGAATCCTTCAGTTTTCTCTTGCCCACCTTGAATGCATGTCCCTGAAACATACTGTATATTATCATTCACACCTGCACGGCAACCCCTTCCACTGTGGACTTCCCAACCAGTGAGTAACTCAGGGTAGCCAGCTCCCACAGAGCAACTGCCACATTACCACAAAAAAAATGTGGGGGAGGAGCAAAGCTCTCATCCTGGTAATGTAGTGCTGCAAAGTCAGGGTTAGCTGACTGGAAAAGAGAGTCTTTCCTCATTCTGAAGTTCTGCATTCGTTGCTGCTTGTCCTCAGTCATCAGAGGAACTTAGTGCAACATGTTTGTCATTGTTATCCAAACCCCAAAGTGGCACTCCAGCTAGTGAACTTCACCCTCAGGTACTGCAGATAAAGCAGGCTACTCTTCAGGGGTAGGACGTGTGTGGCCATTGAAGCACCCACTCAGTGTGCTGAGTAGCAGAACTGAGGTGCACTCCGCAGAACAACCTCTGCCACTTGGTGGCTGCTTCTCAGAAGGTCACACAGCAAGGTGTAGGTAGGTGTTCACCCTGGCCTTCAATTTGAGAAGACAACCTGGAAGTAACTGGGTTGCAGGCACTTAGGGGAGTGTCTGAGAGAAGCATGGGAATTTGATTTCTTGTCCCACAGTCCTCTTGGGCTCTTAGAAAGCTGTTTAAAATCTCCCACAAGCCACTGCTTATCACAAACTGTAGAATACATACTCAGAGAGCAATGCAACTGCAGCGGTGTAATACAGTTTGAATATGGGACAGAATTATACCCCAAACAGGATGGCTAATGTGAAGATACTACACCTATGCTTACATTCTCCTTAATAATGACCTTACAATATAAACATCATGTTTAGGTGAAAAGGGTAAGTTCTCTCAATGATATTCTGTTTTCGGTCTGCAGATTCAGAAAACATCTGCAAAGCCTAGTCCACTCTAAGTTTCTCTCTACATCAGCGCTTGTTGTCGATAAAACCAGTTCAGCTCCACCCTGGTAGTAACAATGTGAGTAGTTACCAGCAGCTCCTGATACTCTGAAACCACCTGGTCATATAGATCTGCTCTGCACAGAGATGGAGAACACAGTGCTTCAAGTGCAAAGCAGCCATCTGATGCCTTATCTACGTTAGAGTTCCCAGCATTAGTGCCACCAACGGAGCTGAACTGTAGAGATAATGGACGGAAATTTGGGGCATAAAAGCTCAGTAGAGTCCCCCCTTCCCCCTCCCCCCCAAGCCTCTTCCATGCAACCAAAAGGGATAAAAACTTGTTTTATTTTTTAAAAAAAAATTAGATCCTGGGGAATATAAAAGATTCTTAATTCCACACATTAGGTGTTGCTTCTCTATGCCCAAATAAAGGAAACGTATAAAACATATTAGCCATTTACTCTGTGCAAAAGACAGGAGGGGAAAAAAAATAAAAAAAGAACAAATTAAATAGCATTTTCCAGCTTCTCCGGTGATTTTATAACAGTTAAAAAGCTGTCTAAAAGGTATTTAGCAGTGTCCCTTTAAAATCTTTCTCCCATATATGGTGTCACTGCAACTATCCAAACTGAACAAACCCTACTGGCGATTAGGAAGAGAATACTGAGACTGTAAAGCCCTAAAAGAAGGTCATCATTGTCTTTCATTTCTGATGTCAGCCGGTTTGTAAAATACACTCCAAGCTGCCTAGTAGCACAATGGAACCCACTTAGATGTACCCTTGTCACAGGAGCAAGCCAGTAACAGAAAAAATTTTCCACACGGAAAATCAAACTGTCCACACAAATACAGAGAAGTCCTTTAAAATAATACCTGAAACAGGAATAGACCTGTTAAACAAATAAATTCCCCCAAGTGTGCCCAAAGGAAAAAAGCAACAGGAAATCGACCCAATAAAAGATCTGTTAAATGAAAGCACTTTCCACACGCCAAACCCAGATATATGACATGAAAGAAGAAAGCCCTCTGAGAAAAACCCCTGCTGGAAAAATGGTTAAGAAAGTATTTTGGGGCAGGAAGGTTATCTGTTTAGTGGGGTTCTTGATGGTAATTGCAACATTGCCATTTGTGAGCTCACAAAGCATACACAAATGGTGTAATTTACACAGTGTCTCCATCCTGTTGAGAGCTCAATAAAACATGCCTGCCCTTCCCTCACTACCACGGCTGTCTTTCTTCCGACTCATAAACCCAGATATTCGCGCTGTAAAATTCATAACAAGCAGTAAAAAGGTGGTGGGGAGCAGAGAGATGCTTTTAAAAGATGACCTGTTGTTCTGTTGCACAAAAACTTCTGTTCACAGACTGGCCAACTACAACCCCTCGAGGATCCAACAGACCTGCTCTCATCAGGGCTTTTCCATCACATCTTTATGAGTGTCTTTGCAATGCTTGGATTAAAGAAAAATAAAAGTACAAACTCTACTCATTTTACCACAAGGAAACTATTAAAAGTGGCGTACAATTCCCCACGCCTGTTCATAGAGGGCATTGGTGGGTAACTCTCTCTTTTCTCATCAGCTGTCTCCTCCTGCCTTGGTCTGTTAGTGAGATCTCAGATCATTCTTTGGGACATCTCAATTGATCACTATAGCAGAGAACGTGATATTACAAACAGTGGACCTTGACATCACTGAAGGAATTGGGACAGAGTAATCAGAAAGAAGAAATTCACCAGTAGCTTAATAATCAATTATGGAGATTCTTCAATAGTTCAATAACTTGGTATTAGAACACAGAGACAGCAAGAACTTCACCTGTTAAGGGGAAATAAACAGCAATGGGGCAAGAAATGCAGAGAGAGTGTGCCAGTACAGGCCACCAAATGAGAGTTAGGTAAAATCTATTCTTTTATATTTGTTGGGGTCAGGAGTTTTTAAAAAGGGAAAGAGTGTGGCCCTGGAATCTTTAAGGGTATGGAGGGGCATGTCAATCTTTTCAGCAAACAACTTGGTGCCTTCAAAGGGAAGGTCTTCTATGGTCATCTGCATCTCCATAGGGAAGCCAGATAGGTGTGACCACAATGCATAACCACCAACATGGAGCTGGATTGGGCTGCTGTGTTGGCTGCATTGAGGGCTGACTGGAGCACTGTTTTGGCTACTAGTTGTCCCTCCTGAATAATAGCTCGGAACTGGTCATGGTGTGACTCTGGGAGCTGTTCAGTAAAGGTGTTGAGCTTTGAATAATTGACAGTCAATCATATTTTGTCATTAATGCCTGATAATTTGCAATTCTAAATTGCAATGTGGCAGAGGAGTAGGCTTTTCTCCTGAAGGGTCCCAGTTGTTTCCAATCCCTGTCATAGGGGATGAACTTCATTTGGTACTGGTGACCCCAGGAGTTTACTGTGTCCACAATCATAGAGTTAGGGTGATGGTGATAAAAAGGGAATTCTCTCTCCCTAGCCGAGACCCAATATTTTTTATTGACCCATTTGCAAGTAGGTATCACCGATACTGGTGTTTGCCACATAGTATTGGCCAGGTCCAGAAGGACCTCATTGATGGAGAGGGCTATTCTGGACGACGAGGAAGAATGTAATACGTCAAGGAGCTTACGATGGATATCTTTTACCTCCTCCAAGGGTATCTGTGGGGTGTCTGCTACACTCTTAGCCAAGTCTTAGAAAAGTCAAAAATTGTCAGCCAAGGAGGGTGATGGGGACATCCCTGCCTCATTTGGAGAGGAACAGATGTTGGTACTAGGTGTCATTTCCTTCTCTAATCCACCCTCCTGTTCCAATGTGATCTTCTCTGGAGGTTCCGGATGCTGTAGCCAAAGGAGAATGTCTCAGGGCTCACTGTGAGCCAGGCTGGAAGCCTGGGTGATATGACGCCCAGGGATCCCAGTGATGTTGCCTATGGCTGGCTGTACCATGGTGATGGAGAAGCAGGTTGAGAGTATGGCTGATGAGCCCCTTGATAACAGGCACCACAGGGAGCATGGGAGGAGTGGTGTGAAATGACTTCCTCTCACTCACAGTTTAGTCACCACTAGAAAGTGGAGGTGTATGGCAGGATGCTGGAGAAGACACTTGTGTCTGGAGAAGACTCGGTACTGAAGCTCCAGTGCCGAGAAGAGGAGACTCTGGTATTTCAGATATCCTGAGTTCTCCTGAGTGCTGGAACTCCCGTGGTGTCGATTGACCGGATGCCACAGGTATTATGGAGGGAGTTGGGGATCTCGCCCATACCAAACACTCCAGTGCTGGATGGCTCTCAGTTGACAGTGCCAAAGGTACAGTGTGTAATGGTAGTTTCTTCTTAATAGAATGCTCCCTGCTCCTGTTCTTGTCCACTGGTCCCATTGGCTCGGTACCTGTGCTCCCTCAGGTCTTTAAGTGCATCAATGGTGCCAGCCGCTCCAGACCTTTGTGAGCTATGGGTACTGTGCTTGTACTGTCTCGGTACCAACAGTACTAACAATACCAAGCATGCTGGCAATCTTTAGTTCAGCGACTCATAGGTCTCTTTTTAGATGTCTTATGAGAGGGGTCCATGGATGATTTCTTTGACCCATAGTTCCTGGGTGTTGACGGATGTGGGGAAGATTTGTGCCTCCTGGGTGATTCTGGGTGCAGATACAGAGAAGGCTTAAGGGCTGCCTCCATCAGGATGATTTTCTGTCTCAATTCTCTGTCCTTTAGAGACCTGGGTTTAAGTTGTTAAGAGAGACCACACTTCTGTGGAACATGGCCTTCCCCGAGCCAGCGTATGCAGCAAGAGTGTTCATCTGTCACAGGGATGGCCTCCTTACAAGAGAGGCACTTTTGGAAGCCCACTGAGCCGGGCACACCCCACTTGGGGGGTGTCCCCAATGAAAGTGGGGAAAAAAAAATTTTTTTAAGGAAAAGTGAACACTAGTCTTTGTTCTTAGCTGTAGCTAGCTTTAAAAATGGTAAAGACAAGAAAAAACTAACTAACTAACTAACTTCCTCTAGCCAGGAAAAGTTGAGAAGGAACTGAAGGGGGTTAGCCCGTACATGCTCGTTAGCCTTGTGGTGGGGCAGAAAGTGGGACTGCGCATGTCTTGGTGTGGATTTGCAGAGACAGTGGTCTGCATTTGCCGCTCTTAGAAAGCCAGGCTGGGAGGACCATCCAGTGCAAAAGGTGCCTGCTGGTGGAATCTCTCAGGAAGCAAGTGGGAGAGCTACAGGAGGAGATGACTAGGCTGAGGAGCATCCATGCCCATGAGGAATTTCTCGAGAGTATTCACTTGGAAACATCCAAGGCTGAGGAAGCTACCAGTTACAGAGGATTGCTCTCACACCATTTGGGGAGTAGGATATGGCTCTGTCACAGGGAGGACACTGGCAGCTGGCTACTTCTGGCAGCAGGCAGTGCTCCATTCCTACTTCTAACCTACCCACCATGGTGATGGAAAACCGGTATGCTGTCCTGGCAACGAGCAATGAGGAATCACCCCGAAAGGAGGAGGAGGAGCTGCCATATACCCCCAAGATTGGGAGGAGGAAATGTAGGGTAGTTGTGGTTGGTGACTCTCTTCTGAGGGGGACGGAGGCAACCATCTGTCACCCTGATATGGCATCCTGGGATGTATGCTGTCTGCCAGGAGATGTTATGAAGGGCCCTCTGACTACTACCCCATGCTACTCATTCATGTGGGCACTAATGATACTGCGAGGTATTATCCTCAACAGATCAGAAGTGACTACAGGGCTCTGGGAGTATGGGTGAAGGAGTTCAGAGCACAGGTGGTGTTCTCTTCAGTCCTTACAGTCAAGGGTAGAGGCCCAGGCAGAGACAGATGCATCCTGGAGGTGAATGCCTGGCTGCAAAAATGGTCTCACCGGAGGGCTTTGGCTTCCTCGATCACCGGATGCTGTTCCAGGAGGAAGGATTGCTAAGCAGAGATGGGGTCCACCTGCCAAGGGAGGGGAAGAGCATATTTGGATACAAACTGGCTAACCTAGTGAGAAGGGCTTTATGCTAGGTTCTAAGGGGGCAGGTGATCAATGCCCATAGGTAAGTCAAGAACATGGAAACCTGGGAGAAGGTTTAGAATTTGAAGGGAGCATGGGCTGTTATAGCAGGGATAAAGAAGAGGCAAGACAGAACTCGGAGGGGGAAAAAATCAAATCAGTATCTTAGATCTCTGTATACTAATGCAAGAAGTATGGGGAATAAACAGGAAAACTCAAAATGCTACTAAATAAACACAACTACAACATAGTTGGTATCACAGCAACCTGGTGAGATAATACGCATGATTGGAATATTAGTATAGAAGGGTACAGCTTGCTCAGGAAGGACCGGCAGGGAAAAATGGGAGGAGGTGATGCCTTATATATTAAAAATGTACACACTTGGACTGAGATTGAGATGGGAATAGGAGACAGACTTGTTGAAAGTCTCTGTGTAAGGATAAAACGAATAAAAAGCAAGGGTGATGTCATGGTAGGGGGTCTACTACCAACTACCAAACCAGGAAGAAGAGGTGGATGAGGCTTTTTTTAAACAACAAAATTATCCAAAGCACAGGACTTGGTGGTGATAGCGGACTTCAACTATCCAGACATCTGTTGGGAAAATAACACAGCAGGGCACAGATTATCTAGTAAATCCTTGGATTGGAGACAATTTTTTATTTCAGAAGGTGGAGAAAGCTACTAGGGGAGACGCTGTTCTAGATTTGATTTTGACAAATAGGGAAGAACTGGTTGAGAATTTGAAAGTGGAAGGCAGGTTGGGTGAACGTGATTAAACAGGAGCTCTTCAATGATCTAAAAATAAATTAAAAAAAAGAGTCCGACAAAAAGTGGAAACTTAGGTCAAATTACAACGGATGAATATAAACAAATAACACAAGTATGTAGGGACAAAATTAGAAAGGGCAAAGCAGAAAACGAGATCAAACTAGCTAGAGACAAAGGGTAACAAGAAAACATTCTACAGATACTTAAGCAGCAAGAGGAAGACCCAGGACAGGGTAGGCCCATTACCCAATGGGGGGGGGCAGGGGAGAACAACAACAGAAAAGATCGAAATGGCAGAGGTGCTTAATTACTTCTTTGTTTTGGTTTTCACTAAGAAGGTTGATGGTGATTGGACATCTAATGTAGTGAAGCCCAGTGAAAATGAGGTAGGATCAGAAGAGGCTAAAATAGGGAAAGAACAAGTTAAAAATTACTTGGACAAATTAGACGTCTTCAAGTCACCAAGGCCTGATAAAATGCATCATAGAATACTCAAGGAGCTGACTGAGGAGATATCTGAGCCATTAGTGATTATCTTTGAGAAGTCACAGAAGACGGGAGAGATTCCAGAAGACTGGAAAAGGGCAAATATAGTTCCCATCTATTAAAAAGGGAAATAAGGACAACCCAGGGAATTACAGACCAGTCAGCTTAATTTCTGTACCCGGAAAGATAATGGAGCAAATAATTAAGCAATGAATTTGCAAACATCTAGAAGATAAGGTGACAGGTAACAGTCAGAATGGATTTGTCAAAACCAAATCATGTCAAACCAACCTGATACGCTTTCTTCGACAGCGTAACAAGCCAGTAGATGGGGGAAAGTGGTAGATGTGGTATATCTTGACTTTAGTAAAGCTTTTGATACGGTCTCGCTTGACCTTCTCATAAACAAACTAGGGAAAAGCAAACTAGATGGAGCTACTACAAGGTGAGTGCAAAACTGGTTGGAAAATCGTTCCCAGAGAGTAGTTATCAGTGGTTCACACTCATGCCGGAAGAGCATAATGAGTGGGGTCCCACAAGGATTAGTTCTGGATCTGGTTCTGTTCAACATCTTCATCAATGATTTAGATAATGGCATACAGAGTACACTTATAATGTTTGTGGACGATACCAAGCTGGGAGGGTCTGCAAGTGCTTTGGAGGATAGGATTAAAATTCAAAATGATCTGGACAAACTGGAGAAATGGTCTGAAATAAATAGTATGAAATTCAATAAGAACAAATGCAAAGTACTCCATTTAGGAAGGAACAATCAGTTGCACACATACAAAATGGGAAATGACTATCTAGGAAGGAGTCTTAAATTGCAGCAACGGCAGTTTAGGTTGGACACTAGGAAAAACTTCCTAATCGTCAGGATGGTTAAGCACTGGATTAAATTTCCTAGGGAGGTTGTGGAATCTCCATCATTAGAGATTTTAAAGAGCAGGTTAGACAAACACCTGTCAGGAAAGGTCTAAATAATAAGTTCTACCATGAGTGCGGGGGACTGGACTAGATGACCTCTTGAGGTCCCTTCCAGTTCTATGATTTTATGTGTAGGCTGAACAGACACTGCTACCAAAGTTCTCAGATCAGCAGCGCAGGGATACAAGTGCACCTACAGCAGAGCACCCATAGGGTCACACATTTCAAAGAAGAAACTACCATCATTTTATCTAGTTCCTCTGTTTTGGCAGGCCCAGCTCATCCATCTGCACACATATGTAGAAATGTTAAAGGTGCTCAGATAATCATCTGCTTTATATACAGCCCCTGCAATATCAGTCCTGGAGTTCTCCTGAGCAACTCTCAGTGCAACTGGGATGAACTGTATGTTGGTTGTGTAGTATACAGCAGCGACAGAAAAGTCAAATTATTTGTGGCCAAAGCAATATTTGAACCCTGGCTTATCATAGTGAAAGGCTCATACATAATCTATTATCTTTACCAGCTTGGCCCATCCACAACCAAGTTAATTCCCTTAAACTCCATCCTCACAAAGAGAGGGGGGAGATTTTCCATTTTTGTGACTGTGCTCTCCAAGGCAATCACGCCAAGTGCAACACCCCATTAGCTCTCCTCTCTCGTATATTTGAAAACAGGGCATCAAACAAAACAAAACAAAAAACACACAGAACCAGAGGGATCTGTAGCAAATTGAAGATGTGTGATATCTGTAAAAGAACAGATCAATAAATTAAGGCTGTATTTCTCAACCTTTCCAGACTACTGTACCCCTTTCATGAGTCTGATTTCTCATGTACCCCCAAGTTTCACCTCATTTAAAAAACTACTTGCTTACAAAATCTGACATAAAAATACAAAAGCATCGCACTGTTACAGAAAAATTGCTGCCTTTCTCATTTTTACCATATAATTATAAAAAAATCAATTGGAATATAAATACAGTACTTACATTTCAGTGTATAGAAATATAAAGCAGTATAAACAAGCCACTGTCTGTATGAAATTTTAGTTTGTACTGACTTCGCTAGTGCTTTTTATGTAGTCTGTTGTAAAACTAGGGAAATATCTAGATGAGTTGATGTACCCCCTGGAAGAACCACTGAATTAAGGCATTCTTTCTTCAGATCTTTAGGGCTCTGCATTCTGAAACCACATGCACTTGTCACCAACACAATTTCCATTCAACAGATTCCCATTGGCGTGTTAGAAAGCCTGATCGTATCACATCTCCTCCTCCACTGCAATAACCTTTGTTGGAGTCAGGCAAATTTAAAATAAATATCAACATTTCACTAAACTGCCCTTTCCTTTTCCCTGTATTTTCTTCATCATTCTTGCTAATAGCCAGGGTATGTGTGTACAGACTAGTTCTCCTCAGTCTCATGCTCAAGCCTGAATCATTCAGTGATGTCACAGCCTAGCATTTGTGAAATCATTTGCAGTAATTGCAATGTCACAATCAAAGCACTGACCCCTGGCTCAGGAGCAGGCTGACTGTTAGGTGCAATAAAACACTAGTGACAAATATACCTTTGGGTGGAGGGATATCTCAGTGGTTTGCGCATTGGCCTACTAAACCCAGGGTTGTGAGTTCAATCCTTAAGAGGGCCACTTAGGGATCTAGGGCAAAAATCAGTACTTGGTCCTGCTAGTGAAGGCAAGGGGCTGGACTCAATGACCTTTTGAGGTCCCTTCCAGTTCTAGGAGATGAGATAATAATTGGAGATATACCTATCTTACCTTACCTTGCCAATTAGAACCAATGAAAAAAAATTTAAAAAAGAACAAAGGTTCAATGGAAGTATGGTGAAATGATATCAGTTTGTCCAAGTGGGACACAGGCAGTTTAAGTCGAAGATTTTTTTCTTTTTCTGGGTATCTTGCACAGCCTGGGGAGCAGGAAGTGAACATTTCCTCTTTCACTAAAATGTAAGCCTGTTATTTGTAAGATGACACTATATCATAACTTCTTATGTGTTTGGCAGTTAAAGTCAGAGTCGCTACTTATTTCTCCAAATGGGGGAATGGGAGGGATTGGTAATGAGCTGTTGAAGTGTCACTGAAGATTGAGAGATTGAATTTCCCTCTGATAGGTAGTGATGGAAAGTTGTTACCAGCTGCTGGCTATTTGGTGGATGTCAGTGCGGTTCTCAATGGACAAGGGCCCACATAACTAATATCACCATCTAACTGATGCTCTTATAGGCAATCCCCATATGGAGAACACTAATCAGATGGGCACTGAGCCTGAACTAGATGAGGTCCCTCCAGATCAAGACTGGGACCCATTGCCATGGCACCTTCTCTACCTACTGAGTGAATAGACAGAGGGATATAGTTAGCGTCCAGGGCTCTCGGTCTGGCACTTTTCACAATTTGACACAATTTTTTACTTTTATTTTTTCCTAAATGCTTTGAGAACAAAACTCCTGATCTGGAATTTGATGAGTTATTGGAGAAAAGGAACAAACAACCCCACCAACTCTGACAAAGTCACTGCATTCACCTTCCTGTAGTTTGTGATAGGCTGTGCCATGCGTCAAAGCTCACAGCTGGCCAGATAGCAATATTTCAACTGCACAGGACATAGCCACAAACACATTTCAGGGGCATTGGTGTGGAGAAAAGGATATACACTACAGCTTCCTAATCTGTGGTGGATTCCTATGGTTAATCAAGGCACAGGTTTAGCTAGCCACTGAGGCTGTCATCATATTTCTCGCATCGTTTTCATAACACTTCTAGGAATAAAGGAGTGGCATCAGAAATGCAGATTAGGCAAATGACACCATCCAGGAATGATGTCCTATTATTTCTGATGAAGAGGTCTCTCTTCGAGATGGAGTGAGAGTTTGTACACACACACACCCTTTGAAAAACTTGCAGATACCAATTGGCTAACCAAATCTTTTCCTAAAGGAAGCTGTGGATCCAGATGACCAAATGGTTGCTTAAATTGTTAATGTCTGAGTGGTTTGGACTTCCTTCCCATCCACATTCCTCTCCTTCCCCACTTCCATGTGCTTTTGGAGGAATGTGCTCTCAGAATGAACATAGTGAATATCAATGTTGCCCACAAAATAAATGCCAAATAAGGAAAAGATCCTAGTGGATAGGAAGACATAGAAGCTGAGAACGGGGATGACTACCTAGGCCAGATCATACCTTTCTAAACCAGGAAGAACTGAGATAAAGTTCGGGGTGTGTGGGGGGGAGGGAAGTAGGGTAAAGAGAGAAACTGAGATTGATGGGAAGTCTTTGAAAGGTTCAATATATCATGAAAAGTTCTGACTCTACTTAAAGGGTTTTTTTGACAGGTCTTCATTTGTAAACTATGGAAAAAAAAAAAGCAGTTTTCATGTTCCACAGGCTACATATTGCTTCATGGCAAATTTGAACCCAAAATACCATTCAAATACCAGAAAAGTAACCATGTTACAACAGCTCTCTTCATTGCCTTTGGACATCTTTGATTTCAGGAACCATTTCTAATGGATGGGGAATGTGTCTGGATAAATACCTTAAACACAGACTCTGTACTTTGCAGCCTGGGAGTGGATGAAGCAAATTTACTGGATAACACTTCAAGGGAAAATAAGATCCTATTGATATAACACCGATGTTTCTAACCTAGCTAGAGAATATCTGAAAATACTTCCCACTCATGACATCAACAACTGTTCCACACAACAAACTGTTTATGCAGCCCTCTGGTGACTGCTTGGTTACTACAGGCATCTCCAGCTCAACAACAAAACATAGTTATACAAGACATATAAAGAGGTGGACTAGTATCTTACCTGTTAAAACTGCAGTCAAGGTTTATAGGTTTGGTTTACTCAGAAAAGTTATGGTAAAGCAAATTTTTAGTATACAACACTGTACTTGCTCCCTCATCAAATGGGAAGAGGGAGACATGGGGTTACCACATGGTGATGTCTATAACAGCACCTTAGTTTTGCATTTCTCCTACGACACCATGACAGAGCCACCTTCAAGCAGTACAGCAAAGGTGTCTGCATTAAAGATCAGAGGTAGGCATGGAAGGGAAAAATGTAGACTCATTGTTTATGTGATAAACCAGCTTCCAAAGAAATAGAACATGATACAGCAGGTAGAACCATTTCTTTTACTTCTTATTCAGCATCTAAAAGATGCAAACTAAACAAATGGGATGAAAGTCTTTGAACAAAGATTTCAAACAGTTTAATATATTGTGGTGCATTACAATAAGAAACAATTGACACAAATGGTTGCTGACATATTTACATCCTTGACATGCCTATATCCAACTAGCCATGCTCAGGAATTAAAACATGACCCTGTGGAGAGAACTGGGAAACTTCTGATTTATTTTTATTTAAAAAGTGTGACTTGGTATCCCCTCTCACCTTGTATTGTTATCTACCAAGCATGAAGAGGTTAAAACAAGACAAGCCACGTGGTGCCTGGGGGAAAAATCAGGTAACCATAAATGAACTAGAGAATCACAGAATATCCAAAGATCATTGCATCAACTTGATAAAACTGTTGTGTGTGTCTGTATGGACTAGGGGGATAATTAATGCAAGTCCCTAGGCAGGTAAACAAGGCTGGAGAAGCATCACTTAGCTGGGGGAAATTGCACAGACTACCTTTACCTGGTTAGAGAAACTTGGCAAAGGACTGAAAAGCTGTAAAAAGTGACTAGACTGACACAGGAGATGAGGTTGCTCTCACCTGATGCAAGAGCTGACACGAGTCTGTGACTACAGAGTCAGACTCTGCAGAAAAGGCCTGAGGTATTTTCAAACCCATGAGGGTCCTATGTGGTATTGGTAGACAGGTACAACCTGGTGAACATGTGTATCAGCTGTTTCTTGTTTTATGATATATTTACTCTGCAATGTTTTTGTTCTGAATAAATGGCATTCTGCTTTGTGGAGGCTGGCTGGTCACTGGTTAACCCTGTCATTGCCCAGGAGAAAACAGGACTACAGTGACTGAACTCAACTCAGGCCTGTGAAGGTGAGCCCAGTGAATTAATGGCGGGAAAAATTGCACCCTGGATCCCCCTGGTCCGAAGGGAGAGAAACACAGGTTCCCGCCCCAAGAAAGTAGGGTGACCAGACAGCAACTGTGAAAAATCGGGATAGGTGTGGGGGGTAATAGGTGTCTATATAAGACAAAGCCCCAAATATCAGGACTGTCTCTATAAAATTGGACATCTGGTCACCCTAGAAGAAAGTGATGGCCAGAGACCTGAGACTTTGGCAGGTGCCCTAAAGGAGGCCACAAAGGGGTCAGAGGTGCAGTTACCTCAGTAATTATGACACGGACCTCACCAGAAAGATAGAACAGGAGCTAGCCAGCAGCCTTCAAAGTATGTAAAAAGGTCAGCTGAGACTCCTGCAGATAGATACAGTAGGAGAACAAAAATGAATGAGAACAAACCAAAGGGATATTTTGGAGACTCGAAGTGACAATGGCCTGGCCATGGCACAAGAAAATATAGAAAATGGATGACTACAGGGTTTCAAAATCCTTAATACTGTCCCTTAATACTGTCTGCAGGTCTAAAAAGCCAGACCCAAAGATAGTGACTGAGTAATCAGCTATCCCCACTATCCAGCTTGTGCACCTACATTCAAAAGTTGGCAGGCATGGATCAGCATTCATGTTGCACTCCACATCAGTACCTGGCCCGGGCAAGCTAATGATCCAACCAGAAGATCACATTGGGTGATGGATCCTGATCACGTGACACCTGAGGCACACTGTGCATATGCTAAGAAGATGATGATTCAAAAGTTTACTCCAAGTTAACTGCACATGCAAATTGATTAATCTCACTGAGCAAGGCAATCGATATTTCAGCTGCATATTATTGAACATTGCTTTTAAAAAATAGCCTTAATGGTCTCTCAACTGAATTTCTGTGATTTTGTGTCAGCTTCTCAAGCTCACTCTTCCTTCTGAAATCAGGGAAAGTGACCCAACTGTTACAAAGACCGGGTTTGTCACCAGCAAGTGGAATCCTCTAGAAAGAAAACCTGCAAGAGAGAGATAAGAAGCATCTTCTCCACACATCAGAGTTTAGGGAAGGGACCAACACAAATATTAATGAGGCATTTAACTCAGCCTGTTTGGCAATCAATAACACCTGGCAAGGTGCACAATCATACCGAGTGTTTGCATGTCAGTGGGTGGGCTTGGAGGACAGCAATTTTCTGCTAACCCCCTCCTCTGACGTAGTGCAGGTAGCTGTGCAACCTCATTTGCTGCAGCGTGTTACTCACCTGCATTAAAGGCAGGCAAGGAGACTACCACATTCATTCTCAACCAGTTATACCTAATAACAGCACCTATCCTAGCCAGTCAGAGTCCATCTTTTTTTTCCAGCCCTTGCAGTCATTTAAAATATAATGCATTTGGCTGATCTAGTCAATATTATGCAGCCTTTCACAGAATGTACGTGGCCTAAGGGATGTGTGACCAGCACTAAGATGTCAAGGGGCGGGGGCGCTCTGGAAATGGTGACAGGGTACAACAGGAGGGTTTAATCATTAACCAATGACAACATCACCAAAAAGAGAACAAAGGAAGATGCAGTAAGAGGAGAATGGACTAATTCAGAGAGTGTTGTGAAGCTTGTGGCTGCAGAAATGGAGATTACGGTCCAGAGAGTCCATTTACCTTTGTGTGCTTATTACACACAAATCTTTCATTTGTCACTAATCCAGCTTCTCCCAAATTCTGTTCCCTTAAAGATCATCTCTTGTGTAACTAAAAGCTTGAAGTACAGGGACTCAGTATGACCTCGGGGGACAGGAGAGACTGGAAAATAAGACCCTGGGCAGCATTCTGCAGTTATGAACTGGAGATAGTCACTATACAGGAGAGAACTGTGCTTCCGTCTCCCTAGCTCCTACTCCTGCCTTCCCCCTCTTCTCCAGCTGCCACGCGCTCTTCCATCAGGATTCCCAGGCCGGCGTTTGAGGGAGCTTCAATCACTCCTATCGCGCCGACTGCAGGAAGAGAATGACTTTCAGCTCAATTACCCTTCACATTCCAATTCCATAATGCTCCGATGAGGCTTTTTAACCAAAAACAAAAAAAGCATGTCTGCCACAGCCCAGTCTGAAGCGCAAACGTGCAGAATGGACGTGACTAACAGACCTCGCTGCTTGCCAAGCCTGCTCCCTGGGCTTGAGATATTTGCTTGCCCTCTCTTCTATCCAACTTGCCTCAGTTTCCTCCTTCTCTTCCCCTCCACCCCCTGGTTGTCTTTCCCCATGTGGTGCCCAGAATGCAATTATTTCACTTACACTCCAGCCTTTGCTCCTCCACCTGAACCCAACCCCATCTAGGGAGAACCAGGTTCTAGAAACATGTGTTAAAGTCATGTGACTGGGGCCAGGAGGAAGCATTATCCCCACTGTACTGGTAACGTGTCTGATACCGAACAGGACATATATCCCAGAGAGATTTATATCCCCAGCTGGGATGTTTCAAGAATGCTCCCTCCAGCAGGACATGGCCACTCATGCTCCACTGTGCAGACCTTGGCAGAAGGGGTTAGCCAGGAAACCCAACGCACCATGGACCCTTCACTCCTTGGCAAAGCTTCAGAAAAGTAGGGCACGACTAGGAAATGGATCTGCCATCTTCTAAATGAAGGCTAACCCCCTACCACCAGCTTCAAGTGTTCTTATGAAAATACAAGCCTGCGTAAGGAACAGTACATGACAAGGATTTGTGCCCAGTGTGACAAGCCTTAGGGATGCAAGCTGGTTGAAAAATGTAGAATCTGCAGGGCAGTTAGAGATAGATTGTGCTTTTAGGGCCTGATTCAGAGCCTACTGAAGTCAAGCCAGTAAGGCACAGCCCAAGGAGATCCTAGAGGCATTGCACTGAAGGCAGGCTCTGCATCTCCAGAGGCTGAGGGATCTCCTGTTAAAGACTGCAGTATATACTCCCCAAAGACAGGGCCAACTCCAATCCCTCGCACTGAGAGCTGAGACTCTCTGCGAGGCGGCTTGCAGTGCTATTGACACTAACCTCCAACAGTCAAGGACTGAGATGGTGTCTGTGCAGGGGCACAAAGGAGGAGGGCAGGTTCCTTCTGCTTCCTCTTTCTCACCTTCCCCCACCCCCCTGCATGCAGACATAATCTGGCCCTGAGCCATCATAATACATTTCTAAATGGTTAGGGGCCACTAAGACCCCGCATAAACTGCAGCGTTTCTGATGTTCTGAGATGCAGCTGCAGCAATTTCCTTGATCTCCTATTGCCTTGGGAATTCATTAATTGGGGTAGCAGCCTATTTCACAAAATCACCCTCATCAAATGCATAAAATACACATAGCAAAAGAATAACCACCTGTCCTCCCCAACCTCCCAGCAAACTGCAAACTTGGGGCAGACACTTCACGGACTATAAACTAGCCACTGCACTGGAACAGCTTTATGCTTCAATATTCTCGCTCTCCCTTGACCAATCTTCAGAAATAAGGACTGGCATGCAGTTCTCAGGGTGGGGAACACTGACTCCAGGGAGACATGAGAGCAAATGAGACTCTAACTGCACATCTGGCCATGTGTCTTTAGCATATATAATAGTTATTTTATGTGTTGGCTCAGTAGTTCCTGCCCCATGTTGGGCTTGGATCTCACAATTACACAGATCAGAATTTTTGTTAGCCATTCAGTTTGTTCACTTATTCCAAGCCATAATATGAAGCAGAGATAGGCCCAAACTGCAAACTTCTTCTCTGGAGCCACACTGTTCCAAAGTTCAGAGGGGCTTGGATCCTGGGGTTTCATCCTGGACCCATCACTAACAGAAAGACACAAGTGTTTTCTACTAGCACATTGTCTACTCTGGCAGAAAAACAGGAACTGGAGTCATGAATCTGATACGTTTAACAGAATACATTACCAACCCGTATTCTCTTCCTAAATCTGAGACTCAGTTTAGTGCTCATGGTAACACTGGCATAAGCTAGACATAGCAAGTCTAGGTTCGAGCACTATCAATACGGAGTTTGCATGCAAGTATGTACAGGTGGCAAAAATCACTCATACACTGACTGAACAGAAGGTGGCCAACTTAATTACACCTCTGCTTCTCCTCCCTAGCTCCCTTGCTTCCCTTACAGTTTGATTTACAACAGCATTTTGAAGTATCGTTGCAGTAGGTCCTACAGAGTTCCCACTCACTACAATCCCTTTGCTTCTGTTCCACCTCCAGATGCAGAGCCTTCTTTCTACAGCCCATGAAGTGCTGCTCAATGCCATCTGAGAGGAAGGAACAGAAGCACCTGACACAGAAAGGACCAAATACCACAATATCTGTGATCTGATTGTGCAAGTTAGAGCCAAAAACCCATCATCACCTCTACATGGCATAATGGGTGTTTCAACCGCAATAAACTAGGGGCACAGCTCCTCTTCTCTCGTCTTCTGCCCATGTCACCAGGACAGATTAATCCTGTCTGCAGTTATTTGGATTGTATTAAAACACAAAGCTTGTGTGCAGATGCACTTTGTTGGTTTCTTGAGTCTCTCTCGCCTACAGCCATTTGTCCAGATTTTTTTTTTTTTTGGTTGGGGGCTACCTTTAAAGCCCATTGTGCATTATCACACTAAGATCAAAAAGCCAAAAGGGGGAGAGAGCTGGTGCTGATGACTGATCCAATAGAATGGGAACCATTGGAGTTGAAAAAATCAGAAAAGAGAGTCTGACATTTGGAAAGCAAGGCAGAGTGGCAGAGACACAGCAGGAGCAAAGAGAACTGAAAAAGCATATTTACAAAGCTCATTTACTGCACATTTGCCCAGTTCTTTTGCTCACAAAGGGGATGGGTCTGAGATCAGCACCACAGCACTGGAGATGATCAAAGAGGTGCGTGCACTGCTGCTCAACATCAAATTTTCTTGAAGCCACGGATGGGGTAATGTGAAAACAGGCCGTCTTGTAGGAAACAAAATACCTGAACTTAGATCCAACCCAGCTTAGGTAAAGGCTGAACAGTCACTTTGGTTTGGTCTGGGCACTAAATGACATTGTCATTTTTATTCAAATTAGTTATAAATAGGAAGAACAGATGAGTTGGGCTGGATGTAAAAGTGAACCAGGCCAAGAAGTCCATGGTGAGCTAGCTGAGGCATAGGGAATCACAAACTAGAGGAGGCTGCAAGAACTAGGCTGGAGGTGTAGAGCAGATAAGATGAGACTAGGCAGGTGAAATCTAAAGAACTCAGTCTAAAAAACGTTTTCTGCTTCTAAGTCCAGGTTGTTTGAGATTTGGTCCAGTGTTCACGTGACACTGAATATTATTACAGAACTACTCATCCTTAAGTGTAGGCAGCAAATTATTCAGCCAAATGAGACGTAAACAAGGCAGGATTGAACTGGGCAGTAAATGAAGGACAGAAATGAGTCTTCACATGCAGCAATAGCTAACAACCAATCGTTTTCCCTGGTGACTGTGAAATTTGTGAGAGGGCATTTGTGAACACGATCACTGAGGATAGTTTCACATTTGTGAGACATGGACATACAAGACTGGCATCTCCAAGGCTAAAGGTCGAACATTTTCAAATGTGACTTCTAATTGTAGGTGCTCAACCAGAAAGATCCACAGCCTGATTTTCACCACAACTCTGGTTAATGTCAATTTAAGTTGTGAGGGATTAGCCCCACTGAAAGTGAGGAAAGTGTCTCAAGTCAGGTACTTAAGAATTATGGCACCCTGAAATTATAGGTCCCTTAGAAGCTTTTGGCCTTAACTTCACTGTGTCTCAATTTCCCTGTCTATAGAATGGGGATAATATGTACCCACCTCAAAAGACTGTTGTGAAACTCAACTCATTAATATTTGTAAAGAGCTTTGATAGCCTAAGGTGCAAGGCACTGTACATATGTGCACAGATTTCATAATTAAAGGGTAGAACTCTAGATACTGGGAATATTGAAGGGACAAGTAGCAGAAGGTGGAGTGTTTAAAAACAAAATCAACAGTTTAAGTAAAAATGTGTTAAAGAGTGGCAGGCCCAAGCAAATCTAGTTCAAGGTTTGGTTTTCAGGTCAGCTCTCCATCTTTTTAGCCAGTCAAATGGGAGCGCCACACAATCATACTTCACCCTGGAAAGGATGGGGATCACCTGCTGCTGTGCTGAAACAAATCTCCTTCCCCTTGTAGGTGGGATGTTGATGAAAAGGAGTCATCTTGCTCCTCTTGCTCAAGGAAGATCACCACAACGCAAATCTTTAAAAGGAGATGGGTGCATATTTAAGAGGTGGCGGTGGATCTTCTCTAAAGAATGCCTAATGGGCACTCAAAGCAATCTGGTCCCAAATTTGATCTAACTAATAACAGGTTTCAAGTGCCCTTTACATTCAAAGGTTAAATGTTCAAAACTTGGTACCTAAGTTATGCCTGAAAAATACAGACCCATGACAACCATATATCTGCATGTACACAGCCCAGGTACCAATCTCCATACCCAAATGTCTGTTTAATTCACAGAGTCCTGTGTCAGAGTGTGTGCATATGCATATTGTGTGCAACCAGTCTAGGCTCCAAGCCTGAAAAGATATCCCCAAAGTATCTGTTTCTGTTAGAATAAATCATATAACTGGCAAAAGATAATAATTATTTTTTTGATAACTTTCTTTGATGTTCCACACCATGTAGTTACTCCATGCGAGCTCCCCCTACTGCCTAATTTGCAACAAACCATTAACAAGCAAACGTATTTCCAGAGGGAGCCACACACCTACAGACATAAATGCTGATGCCAATACACAAAAAGAGAAGTGAACAAAGAGGAACCATGTTGTTTCTATTCCATTAGAAACTTCAGTGCAAGGAATCAATGTTTACTGATTAGAAAAAAAGGATAACTGATAGCAAAAGATATTTCATTTTTCAAGCTACTAGGAGCATTTTATAAACTGTGCACAGCAAAAATGTAAAACCAAAACCAACAACTGTCATAAACAGATAATAGGAGTTAATAGAACAGAAGTACTTTATATCTCTTTTGACTGTAAAGGGTTAACAAGTTCAGTAAGCCTGGCTGTCACCTGACCAGAAGACCAATCAGGGGACAAGATACTTTCAAATCTTGAGGGAGGGAAATTTTTGTGTATGCTGCTAGTTTTTGGTTGTGGTTCTCTTTGGTTGTTGTTCTGAGAGTGACCAGACGTGCAACCAGGTTTCTCTCCAATCTCACCGATACAGGCTCTTATAAGTTCAGAACAGTGAGTACTAGGTAGATAAGGCGAGTTAGGCTTATATTTGTTTTCTTTATTTGCAAATGTGTATTTGGCTGGAAGGAGTTCAAATTTGTATTTTGCTGAAAGGATTTTAATTTGTACTTGTATACTTAGGCTGGGGGTATTCCCAGTGTCTATAGCTGAAAGACCCTGTACCTATTCCATTCTTAAATTTACAAAGAATAATTTACTGTTTTTCTCTCTTTAATTAAAAGTTTTCTTGTTTAACGAACCTGATTGTTTTTTTTTCTGTGAGACCCCAGGGGACGGGGTCTGGATTCACCAGGGAATTGGTGGGGAGAAAGGAGGGAAGGGGGAGAGAAGGCTAATTTCTCTCTGTGTTAGGATTACTTTCTCTCTCAGGGAGAGTCTGGGGAGAGAGAAGGAGGGGGGAAGGTGCATTTTCCTCTCTGTTTAAGATTCAAGGAGTTTGAATCACAGTGATCTTCCAGGGTAACCCAGGGAGGGGAAGCCTGGGAGAGGCAACGGTGGGGGAAAGGGTTTACTTTCCTTGTGTTAAGATCCAGAGGGTCTGGGTCTTGGGGTTCCCTGGGCAAGGTCTTGGGGGGGACCAGAGTGTACCAGGCACTGGAATTCCTGGTTGGTGGCAGTGTTACAGGTTCTAAGCTAGTAATTGAGCTTTGAGGAATTCATGCTGGTAACCCATCTTCTGGATGCTAAGGTTCAGAGTGGGGAATTATACCAAGACAATAGCCAACAGCATTTTTCCATTACTTAGTCACTTCTAGACTAAAGAAGTCCTCCTTGGTGCTGTGTGGTCTGCAACATCATGGGCTTGAACTAGCCTGTATTCACTCATGGAAAGTGTCAATAGCACAGGCTATCACGGGTTCCAAAACTAAGGTCTTAACAAGAATGCTTTGCTTCCAATTGGGCTGAGGGCTGCTGAGAAGCCACCATTGCTAGAAATAAGTGGTAATGCCAAGCTCACAGGTTTCCCATGAATTCAGGTGGGTCTTGAAAAGACAGGCATTGTTTTTCCTGGGAACTAAAAGGAGCTATACTTTGGCTGACTTTTAGTGTTTGTTAACGTCCTACTACTTTCCCCTCGCCTTTGCTTACTGCAACCCCCCAAGCACAAAAAAGTGCTCAGCGTCATGAGCAATGTCTCAAGAAGATTATGTGGAGAAAAAGACATTGTCACAGCTTTGGAAGCCAATCAGAGGGAGGAATTGGGGCTAGCTTTATGTGCAATGATTAATATGGAGTATATATATATTGGGGATAGAGGGCTTGGGAAGTGTGTTTATCCTCACTATGCTAATGCTAGATGGACGACTGCCTGCTTATCCACGTTCAGCTCTCACCTTTCCCCTCTCTCTTTCAGGTGTGCATTGTTGGAAGAATTCTTCTGGGTATAGTTTTTCTTATTCTGCCCTGAAATGATTCCTTTGGCTCTAGGAATCTTATTTTCCCAAGGTGACAGCTTCACTGCAGATGCATAGAATTATCTGCTGCCCCACATACTCCTCTCCCTGACATCCACATCTGCCGTTTTCTCCCCTTTCTACCTTTCTCTGTCCCACTTCGTCCACCCCAGGGGAACCTGTTTGGTTGGAATAGAATGATTATTTTTAATTTTTAGGTTGTTTTTCCCTCCTCTTTTGCTGCAGTATCCCTCCCCACACAGTCAAAGCGTTGTCTCGTGGAAATGACTATAATCTCCAGTGCACTTTAGACATTACTTCCACGCCATTTGGAGTTTTCCGCCCCAGTAGTTTCTGTTGCATTTCTCATTTCACTTCTTGGGCGCATGTTTTAAAAAGAGTCAGGATCTTGGATATGCCACTGAACTGGGACAAATGGCAGGACTCCCAGAGGTGGAGAATTTTTACCCTCTGATTTTGAGGAAATAGCTCATTCAGGGAGGGGTAAGTTTCCAGAAAGGTTTTGAAGTTTTTGCTATGATTTATTAGAGCATGTACAACCAAGAGAGACAAGGAGCCGGAAATTCTCAGGCTTACCAGGCACTCTGCTTTGCCAGAGCTTCTTATACAGACATCAGGATTCAAGTGATGGAGCAGGGATATTTGATAACCTCTGAATCTTGTGAAAGATCCTCCTGCCCTCCAGTATCCATCCCCATCACTAAAATTTCCCCATTTATTCTTTTCTCTGTGTGGCACAATTCACTACATATTTAATAAACTACTTACTCATTTCAAAGTTTTTGACATTTGGATCCTATTGCAAACTGATTGTGTGCACATATGTCTGACAAGAATGGTGCAGAATCCTTTGGGCCAAATTCTGCATTTGTTTACACCTGTGTAACCCCTTTTACTTATGTTCATCTGCCATGGGAGGAGAAATTGAAGGCCAAAGCTAGGATCTGGTCCCAGAACAATAGCCTTTCATCTTGGAGAACCTCCATCAACCTGAGGTCACCAAACCCAAAGCACCTCATGAACTTCTCTTTGCTTATGCTAACAGTGAAATTTGTTTATTGTGAAAATGGATATTTGCATATATTTAAAATTCAACTCCACTGCCAAATATCACCATCTCAGCCAGCACACACTGCATAACACCTTTCCAAAATTGGGAGGTACGCAGAGGGACAAAACAGCAACTGTGAAAAATCAGGACAGAGGATGGGGGGTAATAGGCACCTATATAAGACAAAACCCCAAATATTGGGACTGTCCCTATAAAATTGGGACATCTGGTCACCTAGAAGTACATCAGAGTAAACTCAGCCTGCTGATTTCTGCGTTATTCAGGTTCTGTGCTCCCTATTTACACTTGCTGGATTCTGTTTGCTCTTTTTTTCACTGTCTGTGTGTGTGCACGCATGTGAGAGCTGGAGAAGTGGGGATAGGATGTGGTCAATAGCACAGTCTCTCAACCTATGAAAGGGACCTTGCCTTGCCTCTACAGGCAGAACTCTGACGTTTACAATTTTTCTAATGTAAAGACACATTTTAATGTTCAAACAATCAGAGCAGTCAGAAATTGACCATGGATCACGCACAAGCTGGCAGGGTGAAGGGAGCTATGAATGTCACTTTTTCTGGGATATTATATTCTATCTAGAGATTACAGATCAAATTAAACCTTCTCTAAGATCTTAGATGGGTTTTTTACAGATAGACATTGCGCTTCCATTTAAGATAACTAAAGGAAAGCACATCCTTCTCACTGCATGCCTCACACTGCCACTTGTTTGCTGTACAAAGTTGAGAAGTAATTAAAGGTTGCTAAGAAATCAAAGAAATTATTACCATTCCACCAGCTAGGAAGGAGCTTGGTGCTCAAAAAAAACCCCCACAAAGTGAGCCCATTGTGACCAGCTCTTCAAGTGTCTGAGAGAAAAGATGTAGATCTATCTTGTTGTTTTGCCCACAAATTAACCTGTCAGAGCTAATGGGAGCTGGAATTTAACCCAAGCAAAAATAAATACAAATTATAAACAACACAGCAGCAGTATATAGTATAGAATAAATAAAGCACCAAGGCCTGCAATGATGTAAACAAAATATTCAAATAAATCTAAGCCCCCATGATATGCTTAAAGTTCACATGCATTCTGAATGGATGGGACATGGCAATGGAAATGTCTAACATTCACTTGCTACAGGGGATTGTCACACTTCTGTGAAATGGGGACATGTCACAATGTAGAGTTCCTGTGAGTACAACTGGAATCCATCACTGTCCTGTCCTCCTATGTGCATTTCAGACAACCAAGAGCGGGATACTTCCATTGGTTTCCAGAAATGGCCAGACTGAAGCAGCATTGCTAGAGGAGGATTTCCAAGTGGGGAAGCACAAAAGCCTGAATGGATTAGGGAGCTTTAGGCAAGATGTGAAAATATTTTATCAAAACAATAATGCTGGACCAGGGCATGTAATTACATTGTCTGTCTGTCTCACACACATGCATGCCCAGCAAGTGTACTCAGCAGTGAACTTCTTGCCTCTCTCACACCCAAAGCATGTCAGTACAGTGCGATATACTTTTAGCCATATTTTGTGCGCTCCACCTTCTTTCACGAAGTATAAGCAGAGATCCTTTCCATGGGCTGTAGCCCAAGTGCAGCAATCACAAAACTAAGAACAACAAACAGACACTTTACAAACCAATAGCATTTTCTAGAGGGTTTGAGGGCACTAAAATCTAAATAAACTTGTCCTGACACTGTGTGCACACAGCTCCCAGTTTGCTCTCTCATATACAGTCCACACACCTCAGACATAGTAAACTATTCCCCTAACACTGTAGGTGCTCATTGTAAATCATCTAAAGACAATGCCTCCTTTAGGCTCACTCTGTCTAACAGAGCTTTAAGGCCAGTCTCTGGATGGCGTGGGCAATCGCCTAGAGTGTAAAAACAGCAGTGTCAGGGGAGTCAGACAACATCAAAAAAAGGAGTCAACCATGAATATGAACTACAATGCAGAGGTTATTATGCCTACCAGACTGTCTGGAAAATTTTAGAAACTAAATCTGTGAGTTGGAAGGGAGCAGGAGTAGGTTGAAGGACTCTCAGTTTGGATTCAAACTGCTGTAAGTGGGAGAGTGTTACTCTTCACTTCATTACGTGGGCTTTACTCTAGTGTGAGCACACTGGAATTGTTCATGTTTCACCAGCATAAAACTAGCATAAGAGTTCAGCACTCAAGCCCAGGGACTCTATGTGTGGTGTATGGGGCAGCACAAACTGTTACCCTTAAGGTCCATGTAAGACACTCTCATCTAGAGTGTGCACTGGGGATGGGGAGGTCTAGTGGTCTCCAGCATCCTCCTGGAGGATGTTCTATTACCTTCATCTCTGGCCCAACAGGGAAGCTCTGCTGACTGCACTTTTAAAGTTCCCACACAGCAGTACAAGTAGCTTCAATGAGCAAGAACCACAGCACTGGCAGCTCACAAATATTTCAGCCCTCATCTGGTCTAGCACCTCCTTCCAATGCTTGCTTGTCCCACGGCCCTCTCACTCTCCAGGATTCGGGGTGCTTTCTGTTTTTGACTCAGCCTTCCAGCCTAGTCAATATATAGTTTTCCCTTCTGGGGTATCAAAGCCCCTCTGGACCAAGTGTCTGCATACCATTCCAAGCAGTCCTCCTTGGCACTTGCTGGTCTGTACCACTTTCTCAGTGGCTGGTCAAGGAACTCAGGCACACCCTCTACTTTGGGTTCTAGTCCTGGGACTTGATCAGAAGCAACCAAGGTCTAAACGGTCTCAAACCTTGCTGCTTTTTCCTACTCTGCCTTCCACAGGCTTTCTTCTCTGAAAATCCTCTGAGAAAACCGTTCCCACAGAGCTAGGATTTCAAGAATTTTGATCCCCCTTGGGTTTACTCCTATCCTTCTGTCTGTATCAAGAAAGTGACTGCAGACTCTCTCCTCTCCCAACAGCCCCTTTCTGCTGCAAACTTCCTGGCTTTATACAAGCTCAGCCAGCCCTTGCCCATCTGGGCTTCATCATCAATTAACTTTATCAATCAAGCCTGACTTCCCCCCACCCCTCATAGGTACAGCCTCTAAGGTTAATTGGCCCCTTGTGAACCACCCTAACTTTCAGGGTTGGGGTGGAGTGAACACCTCAACACAAGGAATAAGAGCTATTGGCTGATCTCCCTAGATTTCTGCATGTCCAACTCCCAATGGGGTCTAAACCCCAAATAAATCCATTTTATCCTGTATAAAACTTATTCAGCAGGGGTCAGCAACCTTTCAGAAGTGGTGTGCCAAGTCTTCATTTATTCATTCTAATTTAAGGTTTTGCGTGCCAGTAATACATTTTAACATTTTTAGAAGGTCTCCTTCTATAAGTCCATAATATATAACTAAACTATTGTTGTATGTAAAATATATCAGGTTTTTAAAATGTTTAAGAAGCTTCATTTAAAATTAAATTAAAATGCAGAGCCCCTCAGACCAGTGGCCAGGACTCGGGCAGTGTCAGTGCCACTGAAAATTAGCTCACGTTCCACCTTTGGCACGCATGCTCTAGGTTGCCTACCCCTGTTATACAGGTAAACTCAAATTATTCACCCTCTGTAACGCTGATAGAGAGATATGCACAGTTGTTTGCCCCCCTCCCAGGTATTAATACATACTCTGGGTTAATTAACAAATAAAAAGTGATTTTATTAAATACAGAAAGTAGGATTTAAGTGGTTCTAAGTAGTAACAGACAGAACAAAGTGAATTACCAAGTAAAATAAAACAGAACCCTCAAGTCTATGTTTAAGAAAACTGAATACAGCTATAACCTCACCAGTTCCAGTAAGTTTCCTTTTACAGACTAGTCTCCTGCTAGCCTGGGTCCAGCAATCACTCACATCCCCTGTAGTTACTGTTCTTTGTTCCAGTTTCTTTCAAGTATCCTTAGGGGTGGAGAGGCTCTCTCTTTAGCCAGCTGAAAACCAAATGGAGGAGTCTCCTAGGGGTATAAGTAGACTGTCTCTTGGGAGTTGAGACCTCCTCCTCTCTCCTATGCAAAGTCCAGCTCCAAGATGGAGTTTTGGAGTCACATGGGCAAGTCACATGTCCATGCATGACTGAGTTTCTTTCCAGCCAAGTCACATTCCTGCGATATCTCCAATATGGACTGGCATCTCCAAGTTCATTGTTAGCTTAAGTGGTTCTTGACTGGGCACTTAATCTGCTGGCCAAATGCTTTACTGAGGCTATCAAACAAGTAGACAGCCAGTATTCCTAACTTCGAGTACAAAAATGATACATGGATACAAATAGGAGGAATGTATTCAGTAGATCATAACCTTTACATAGATATCTTACATATCGCATGTAGCATGAAACATATTCTAGTTAATCATATATATACATTCATAAGCATATTTCATAAAGCCTTATGTGGGGCACGTCACAGGTGGATTCTACAAAAACTATTTTCCAATGACTGTTCTTTTGAATGTTTAAACTCATTCTCTCAGGCTATGCTTGCATCCTTCTTTGGTGTTCACTTCCCATGGACATTCGTGCCATTGCGTGTTACTGGGATTGGTGTTTGCAGAAAGTAAATTACAAAATTACAAGAGGAGTAATTGGATAAACCAAAAGTTTACATTCACATAAGGGAGAATTTGTGCTGGAAGTGCTTGCATACCAATCCCAGAAACAGAACCATGTGATTTCTGACCAATCACAATTAACCAACACAGTCTGAATAGTGAATATTCCATGGCACTGTTTGTGTCAATCCAGAAAGTTTTAAAAACCTCCATCTGATAATTTTGCATACTTAGTACATTTAAGGACATCTTAATCTGTTTACAGGTATCCTGTGCAGGGGGCTGGGCCAAAGGGAGGAGGATAGATTTGCCAGATAAATTATTCACTGCCAATTATTCATGCAGCTCTAAAAACCACACAGAAGCAAAGGAGTGGGCAGAGAAGGAGGAAGCAAGTAGGGATAAAAAAAAAGAAAAGAGGAAAACGGCCAGCACTGATTACTGACAGTTCTACAAAGTAGCAGGAATCTCTGTCCTATCAGAGCTTTATCATCTCCTTCAATTCAAAGGTTTTTTATTTAAAGAAAAAAATAATTAGAGGTGGCCTGGAGTATGTAAGAGAATTACTAATGTGTCTGAACTAGAAGTTCACACTCATTCCAACTGCTTCATATCCACAGCATCAGGCCTTGTAGCCATTGCAATAGAATTATATGGTCTCCAAAGACTCCTGGGCAGAATCGGCTGGGAAACGGATGCAATTACTAACATGATTACCATTAAAACAAAATAATCATTTTAATTATATCTCAGGCTTTGGCTTTTTTGCTCCCCACCCTCTCCTACCACTATCACATTCCAGGTAAGGCAGTGTGATGACGACCCTTTCCTGCAGGCCCCACTCTGGGCAGCAGCACACCTTTCCACCCAATTTGAGAGAGAGAAAATGCTGCTTCAGCAGCATCAGTGCATTAAAAATGAAAATGGTAAACCCAGACTTGTGAAGTCTCATTCCCAGAGGCTCTTGCTAGAACAGAAATAACTGCTGTAAAATGGCAAGTGATTGCCATTTATTTTATTTGGGAATGTGGTGGCAATACAATCAAAACCACGGTCAGTGGACACAACACTGATAAGATGGACCGTGGCTGCAGAGGCAGGATTCTGCTTTGCAGAAACTTCCTTTGCCTACGTTTCTATCTATAAAAACAGGCTAGAGTTTTCCTTTTCTTCCAGCACTGTCTCATACTGGAGTTTGCCCTTATTTATTTGCTTTGAATGAGACAGACACATTAAATGGTTCAAGTCTGCAAAGAGGTCTGTAGAGCAAAGGCTAGAATACAGACTAGCGAGTTGATAGTGGAAAGACTTGCGGCTTACAATGCAGAGACTTGGGGTGGGGGGAGTTTACTGAAAACCACATATGTATGCAGACTCACACCACACACACCCTTGCTTATGCCTGATGCTTTTTAATATGCTAAACTGCTGCAGATAAAAGTCACAGGGCTACAAAGCCAAAAGTGACAGTTTTCTAAATGATGCCACCCATCTGATGCTTAGAGGAGTTTTCTCATTATCTCCTCACCATACTAACAGGAGGGAAAGGTCAAAGAACCTTAGCCCACAAAATGCCCTTTGGAGTGGATGAGAGATATTTAGATTCTGTAGCCCAGAGGCACTGGCAGCTGAATGGCTCAATCCAGCTGCAGAGAAATTTGGAGATGATTTATTGGTCTCTGCTTCTCTCTCTCACAGATCAATAGGCAGATGGTTATAGATGTAGTGGAAGCCTCTTGTGGTGTAAACAAAGCCCTAGTATAAAGCAGTATGACCTGTCAAATTATAGGTACTTCTTTTGGGGTGTCATCTCACGGGTGGTTGAGGTACTAAGTGGCAGTCTGGCACCTAAAGCGTGACTGAGAAGACAGTCTTATGCCAAAAGACGTAACCTAATAATACACATTACTCTATATATTTAACACATTGGATAATGTAACAGAATATAGCAGACTCAGACTAGTCTTCAGAAAGATAAAATAATCCAAATCTGCCTCAAAGGAATTTAAAATCCCGAAGCAGATGAGGAACTGAAAGATGCTCACAGTCAAATCAAAATGGAACGTTGAGAACTGACTGTTGCAACGCTAGCCCCACTAGTCCCTAGGACAAGGAGGCACAAACCTATAATGTGTGATCCAATGAGCAGGAAATTAATCTGGGGATTACCTTTTGTAAAAACTCATTCTCTTCTCTGAAACCTGTAAAAATAGCTGATTCAAGCAATGGTTGACAGATGGTTAGCACATGTCTCTCAGTAGCTCCTTGGTTCATCAGCCCCGTTGTCAACCAAGCAAGTTGGCAGACTGAACGCAAGGCAAGAATGCTGCAGAAGAACATTCTTTGCTGTTGTCACACATGACATCACAAACTTATGCGCACACGCGCACACACACACACACAGGCTGGTACCATTAGCAACATTGAGACACTCAGCGAAAATCTCTAGGAATTTTGATTTGTGGGAGGGTATGGACAAAGGACTGTTACCTGCTAAACAACCAGTGGGGCCACTGGACAATTGAGATGCTAAAGGAGCACTCAAGGAAGATAAGACCATTGTGGAGAAACTAAATGAACTCTTTGCATCACTCTTCCCCCAGTTGAGGATGTGAGGGATATTCCCAAACCTGAGCCATTCTTTTTAGGTGACAAATCTGAGGAAATATCCCAGATTGAGGTGTCATAAGAGGAGGTTTTGTAACAAATTGATAAACTAAACAGTAATAATAAGTCACCAGGACCAGATGGTATTCACCCAAGAGTTCTGAAGGAACTCAAATGTGAAATTTCTGGGCTACTAACTGTGGTCTGTAACCTACCATTTAAATCAGCCTTGTACCAAAATGACTGGAGGATAGTTAATGTGACACCAATTTTTAAAAAGGGCTTCAGAGGTGACCCTGACAATTACAGGCCAGTAAGCCTGATCTCAGTACTGAGCAAACAACAAAATTGTCAGACACGTAGATGAACATAATTTGTTGGGGAAGAGTCAACATAGTTTTTGTAAAGGGAAATCAAGCCTCACCTATCTAATAGAATTCTCTGAGGGGGTCAACACGTATGTGGACAAGGGGGATTCAGTGGATATAATGTATTTAGATTTTCAGAAAGCCTCTGACAAAGTCCCTCACCAAAGACTCTTAAGCAAAAAGCAGTCATGGGATAAGACGGAAAGTCCTCTCATAGATTGGTAACTGGTTAAAAGATAGGAAACAAAGGGTAGGAACAAATGGTCAGTTTTCAGAATGGAGAGAGGTAAATAGTGGTGTCCTCCAAGGGTCTGTACTGGGCCCAGTCCTAGTCAACATATTCATAAATGATCTGGAACAAGGAGTAAAAAGTGAGGTAGTAAAATTTGCAGATGATACAAAACTACAAGATAGTTAAGTCCCAGGCAGACTGTGAAAAGCTACAAGAGGATCTCTCAAAACTGGATGACTGAGCAAGAAAATGGCAGATGAAATTCAATGTTAATAAATGCGAAGTAATACACATTGGAAAACCTAATCCCAACTATCATATAAAATGATGGGGTCTAAATTAGCTGTTACCACTCAAGAAAGAGATCTTGGAGTCATTGTGGATAGTTCTCTGAAAACATCCACTCAATGTGCAGCAACAATCAAAAACAAAATCAAACAGAATGTTGCGAATCATTAAGAAAAGGATAGGTAATAAGACATACTGCATGCAGATGGGGTCACCCCCATCTCAAAAACGATATATTAGAACTGGAAAAGGTTCAGAAAACAACAACAAAAATTATTAGGGTTATGGAACAGCTGCTGTATGAGGAGAGATTAATAGGACTGGGACTTTTCAGTTTGGAAAAAAAGATGACTATGGGGGGATATGAGAGGGGTCTATAAAATCATGACTGGTCTGGAGAAAGTAAACAAGGAAGTGTTATTTTCTCCTCATAACACGAGAACTAGGGGATCACCAAATGAAATTAATAGGCAGCAGGTTTAAAACAAAGAAAATGAAGTATTTTTTCACACAACACACAGTCAACCTGTGGAACGCTTTGCCAGAGGATATTGTGAAGGTCCATCAATGGCTATTAGCCTGGATGGGCAGCAATGATGTCCCTAGCCTCTGTTTGCCAGAAGATGGGAATGGGTGACAAGGAATGTCTCACTCGATGACTACCTGTTCTGTTCATTCCCTCTGGGGCACCTGACCAAGGGTGAAAGTAAAATTTCTCTCTTATCGGTTCAGTGTCCCCCAGCCAGCCTGCTCATGCCACTCAGGGCTCCAGCAGCAATTTAAAGGGCCCAGGGCTCCGGAGCCCTGGGTCCTTTTAAATCACCAGCCTCAGAGTAGCTGCTCCATTTGCCCCCATCCCCCTGTCAGCAGCCGGGGCGGGAGGGGGAAGGGACAGGGATGTTAAAGCATTGATGCGGCAGAGCTTTAAAGGACCTTGCTTAAAGCACTGCAGCAGCAGCACTTTAATAACATTGCTGCAGCTTCTGTGACCCTCCCTTTGGTGGCCCTGTTGGGTCTGACAGAGCCACCGATGAGGGGGGCACAAAAGCAGCAGTGCTTTAAGCGGGGTCCTTTAAAACACTGCCACAGCAGCACTTTAAAGTCAGCGGTACAGGCGGCCGCTTTTTACCGGTATGCTGTACCGGCCCGTATCGCCTTACTTTCACCCCTGCGCCTGACACTGGCCACTGTTGGAAGACAGAATACTGGGCTAGATGGACCTTTGTTCTGACCCAGTATGGCTGTTCTTATGCTGAAGAAGATGGGAAAACTGCTGCTACAGAAGAGAAAATCCCTGTTGGAAATAATCTCATGGAAGGTTCAGCCAGGAAGGAAACAGTCAACTGACATTTCTGTCATCCAATCAGGACTCTTGATTCCCCACTGAACCAGTTAGCTCACCCGGTACCGATGTTATGCATGGAACCCTCAGGACCAAAAACTTAATCCTGTTGATACTGAATATATATGGAGTTAAAAGCCACAAAATCTGGGTGTGCAGAACCACGCTATTTTATAAAGCCAGAGGCTCCCATCATGAATGTGATACATAACCCAGTGAATAGGGAGGCACCTGCCCCTGAAAGTTGTGTATGCAGACTGGACTGGAGAGGCATATTCTGTGTCTAGCCTTGTACCGTACCTGGACCAGACTCCAAAAATAAGTGTTGGTTCTGTTCTGTCTTTGTTAGCTGGTTTTACATAGAATCATTATACCATGTCAGGCTGGCAGACCAGACTTATTTTCCTACATGTTATGTACAATGAAGAGATAAATAGCTAGCTTACATTTAACGATACACAAGAGTTTTCTGATCCAGAAACATCCACTATTCCCCACCAGAGTCTGGACAATCCCAAAGCTTGACTAGATCTCATGTGTGAAACTGGGTTTCTGGCATTTACTGATGCTCCATGTCTATTTACAGACAACATAGAGAAAGATCTCAGCATTATACATCTTTTATTTAAAATCCAGATTCTGGGAAAAGTGGAAACAGAAATACAGGGGGGAAGAAAGAGATTATGAAATTTCTCTAAAGTGAGCGCACAACTGGTTGAAAGGCCATACTCAAAGAGTAGCTATCAGTGGTACACTGGGATGACTCATCTAGTGGGATCCCACAGAGGTCAGTCCTGGGGCTGATGGCACTATTCAATATTTTAATTAATGACTTGGATCATGGAGTGGAGAGGACACTTATAAAATCTGTCCATGACACCAAGTGGGAGGGGTTGCAAGCACTTTGGAGGACAAGGTTAGATTTCGAAATGATCTTGGTAAATTGGATACTTGGTCTGAATTCAACAAGATGAAATTCAATAAAAACAAGTGAAAAAGTACTACATTTGGGAAAGAAAACTAATGCACAACTACATAAAGGGAATAACCGATTGGTAGTAGTATTGCTGAAAAGGATCTGGGGAATATACAGGATCGCAAACTGAATATGAGTCAATAATGTGACACAGTTGCAAAAAAGGCTAATATCATTCCGGGGTGTATTAACAGGAGTGTTGTACATAAAACATAGAAAATAATTGTCCTGCTCTACTTGGCATTAGTGAGATCTCATCAGGAGTACTGTGTCCAATTCTAGGAGTCACAATTTTTGGACAAATTGGAGAGTCTCCAGAGGACAGCAGCAAACATGATAAAAAGTTTAGAAAACCTGAACTATGAGGAAAGGTTAAAAAACTGCACATTTAGTCTCGAAAAAAAGACGACAGAAGGGGGACCTGATAACAGTCTTCAAATATCGTCAGAGCTGTTAAAAAGACGACAATGATCAGTTGTTCTCCATGTCCACTGAAGGTCGGACAAGAAGTAAGGGGCTTAATCTGCAGCAAGGAAGATTTAGGTTAGATATTAAGACAGACTTTCCAACTATAAAGGTGGCTGAGCTCTGAAATAGGCTTCATGGGGAGGTTGTGGAATCCCCGTCACTGGAGATTTTTATGAACAAGCTGGACAAGCACCTATCAGGGATAGTCTAGGTTTATTTGGTCCTGCCTCAACACAATGGGCTGGACTTGATGACTTCTCAAGGTCCCTTTCAGCCCTATGTTTCTATGAGTTTATGATTCTCTGTAGTAGGGGCAAGGAAAACAGTGAAAAAATGCATCATAGGGTACGTCTACACTGCACGATTATTTCGAATTAGCTTAAACCGATATTACAAAACAGATCTAATAAAATCGGTTTAGCGCGTCCACAGTGGGATCCTGAAATCGATTGTTTGCGTCCATGGTCCAAAGCTACCATCGATTTCAGGAGCGGTGCACTGTGGGTAGCTGTTCCTCAGCTATCCCATAGTTCCCACTTCCCTGTGAGAGCACAGTGCTGATGGGCCAGAAAACACTGCCCCGGGTGGTGCTGGGTAAGCCTACCCCCTCCCTTGGTAAGAGCAGCAGACACAACCTTTTGGCGCCTTTTTCATGGAGTGCATTAGAGCAACGCCATATCACAGCAATCTTTCCCTGTTTTTTTTTCACGTGGTGTGGGGGGGAAATAAACTGAGGAGCTGTTCCCTGAACCACGGCAAGATCATGTGTTTGAACCTAACAACACTGGAGCTCAGCCAAGAATGCAAATAATTTTCAGGACTGTGTGGACTGTGGAAGCTGGAGTTCCTCAGTACCCCTCTCTCTTTCCGATTGAGGTCCATGAGTCTCTGGCTGTTCCCGTTACGCTTGTCACACACGCTGGTAATCCTGGAGTTTTTTTATTAAACGCTTGGCATTCGGTGTTGCTGATAACGTGACTGCATACAGGTACAGATTGTTCTCCCACATCACAGCGATAGACCTGTATCTCCCGTACGGTCTATGCGGAGCTCTTTTTCGATTTCCAAACTGCATTGCCAGCCGTGCTATCAGAGCTCCACGCTGGCAAGCAGGTAATGTAATCTCAAAAAGTTCGCGGAGGCTTTCCTGTTTACCTGCCCGCATGCATTCCGAGTTCAGATTGCTGTCCAGAGGCGGTCCAGTGCTGCACATCTGGGATGCCGCCCGGAGGCCAAATAACGTCGTTTCCCGTCCCACATGAACCCTAATACCGAGTTATGCACTATCGAATTTCAGCGCAACTCCTCTTCGGTTTGGGAGGAGTCCGAAATCGATTTAAGGAGCCGTTTAACTCGATATTAATGACGACGTCGTGTGAACGGATACAGCGTTAAATCGGTATATCGGCCATTAAACCGATTTAAAGTCGCAGTGTAGACCTGGCCTTAGAGAATAAACCCTGAAGGTCAGTGTGGCATGCACATGGGTGCCTAACTAATGTCCTACTGACGCTCTGCAGGGTCACAGACACAGGCAAACATGTTTTAGCAAATTGGAAAACCATAAAAGTCTATTATAGCAAATCAAACAGCAGTCAGCATGACAGCCATTAGCCTGAAATGAATACACGGTAACTTAATGAGGTCTGTCAAGGCCAGCTTGGTGAATTAAGTTGCCAGTTCTAGCTGGATTCCCCTTTCTTTACAGACTTGAAAGCATCCGTGCTGCCTCATTAGAGTTCAACAAGTGAATTGCAGGCCCTTTTGCCCAGATAAAATGGATAATTGCACTGGAACAGCAAAGTGAGGGGTTTGGGGAGAGACCTCCCTCCTTCCGCAAACACACACACCTGCTCTGCTATTCCAAACAGGTGACTGTGATGTAAGTAAGACATGACAGGCACTGAAGACCATCATGCCACAGGCACCGTACAAAAGCATAAGGCAAAGAGGTGTGATTGCCAGCCCAAAACAGCGCAACACACGGAGCTTAACGTTAAAGGGTGCATCTGCTTCCCCATTAATCCCACTCACATATTCGCTCACTCACACGCACTTGAAAACTGCACTACACGGCTCATGTCCAAATAATTTACTTTCTTGAAACAAATGGGCTTTGTAAGGCACTGGTATACCTATTCAGAAGCAGTACCTTTAAAGGATGTTTCTCATGTTCCATTTATTTATGCATGTTATTTTTGAATTCTCTACTGCCATCCTTCCCCTGTTATTCCATCTCTTAGCTGGGAGACCACTACTATCTCAAAATAAATACGGGAATAGAACCAGGGAAAACCCTCAATATCTACAAAGTGTGCCAACAGCTAATCTAAGGGAAAATCACATTTGCATTGCTGTCAGCCCAGTCTCCCTCCCCAACTTCACAGTCCCATTTGTTCATTTTGCCTGTTCATGTCTGGTCTTAAACCTGGATCACAAGCTCTTTAGGGCAGGGATCATCTCTGACTATTAGTAACCTCACTGTTTATCAAGAGCAATATCAAAGAGGAGTTCCTAATACCCTCCACAGCTGTGTCCCATAGCAACAATGTGTCTACATTCCTTGGAACTACTGTCGTTCCAGTGGAACGTTGGACACTTCAAAGTAGGGGCGGCTCCAGGCACCAGCACACCAAATACGTGCTTGGGGTGGCAAGCCACTGGGGGCGCTCTGCCGGTCACTGTGAGGGAGGCAGGCAGGCTGCCTTCGGCAGCATGCCTGCGGAGGGTCTGCTGGTCCCGCGGCTTCGGCAGACCCTCCACAGGTATACCACCGAAGGCAGCCTGCCTGCCGTGCTTGGGGAGGCAAAATGCCTAGAGCCACCCCTGCTTCAAAGTAACATACCTAGCATGAAGCAGACACACCCTTTTGTGCCAGGGGCCTGATTTTCCAAGGTGAAGAGAACTTACACCTCCCTGTGAAGTCAATGGCAGCTATAGGCATTCAGTACCAGGTGACTGTAGCAGCTAAACAGCACACCCAATTGTCAGCTTTAAAAATGAGACAGTATCATCTCTCTTGCTTGCTCTGTTCTGGCCAATAGGTGGGCTTGTGACTCCTCTCCCTAGGATTTCCACCTGAACAGGGATGGACTGATAGGCTTTGGAAAATGTAATGTGATACTGTGGTGGGAAGAAGAGCATGTTCTTGCCAACCCAAAGTTCCTACAAAATGAAAATACCCTCCACAAAAAAGCATAAGCTTGAAGCCAGACTGTCGCCTCCCAAGGACCTGTAGTATAATAAGTTAGAAGTGACTCCACCAGAAGTGTTATGGAGGAAAAGAGGAAAAACAATAGCGATGACTTTTCTAGCATACTGATACCTTTAGAACGTCCTATTGGATTCAAAGAAGCACCCGCTCCCTTTTTCTCAGTACTTTACCACACATTAAAAAGGCACCATGGAAATGTTATCTCCTGGTAGAAGAACAGAAGTGATTTCAGGATGCTGGCTGAATGATGAGTATGTGGCTCATTACCTCTGATCAATGTCCTTGCTTAAAGATCATGGACAGAGATTACAAATTGGCACATGAACAGACAATTATATTAGGCCAATTTCCAAAAAAGCATGAGCTCTGAGAACTAAGTTTCAATGTTGGTCCATTATTGGTAACACGATGCTAACTACAGCCAAATCCAGCACGATGGGCTGAAAGACCCCTCACTGCAAAGCAAGTGACTCTTATCCAGAAGAGGCCAGCAGAGAAAGGAGTGTGACAGATTTTTTTTTCTCTCTTCCAGCATTGCTGCCACGATGCCTTTTTCCCAACCAAGTTTAACTTTCACATCCATTCCTGAACCTTGGCCCTCCTTCCTCCCCATACTCGATGCCAGTAAGTTGAAACTCCAGCCTTCCATATATCTGAATTTCTGATCTTAGTTCTCAAGATGGAGGTGACAAGTGAGAGGATAAATGGCATGGCTGCTCCAGCTATATAAATATGGGAGCTTAATCTAGCGTCAATTCCAGACAGGTACAGAAATGCAGTTTCCATTCATTTCTTCATGACCAGGAGGGAGCCCTCTCTCTAACACACACCATAAAATATTTTAACAGGTTTTTATGGGGTGATGTTGGGATGGGAAAGAAGGAGAGAACATTCTCTTCTAGTCTTACCTGTGTTCCAAGGAGGAGTACATTGCTTCTGTAGATAGGAAAAGAGTTTGAAAGGAGGAGAGCAATAGAAAACAAGGGTCTATGTGTTGAAGGATTTAGATGAAGTCACCTAAAAGCCAATTTCCTCCTCTCTCATATCCTAGAGTGGCCTTGTGGAGACAGGCCATGCAGTTCTAACATGGATTGCTCACTCACTTTGCAGACCAACTAAAATACCCTCCCCTTCAGACATATCACCGTACAAAGGATCTGTAGGATGGAGATCCAGTCACTCCTCATTCATTTCAAGAGGTCTGGGCATACAAAGGGAGCAGGAAATGGGTAATACAAGTATTGCTGACTTTTTTTTTTTTTTTTTTTTTTTTTTAAAGTTTACACTCTAAAAAGGAAAAGAAATGCCTCTGACACACTGTCATTCTCAAAGGGGTGTTTCAGATTATTTTTTTCACATAGAAGCAGACAAAGCAAATGGGAGACAAACTTCAGGCCAATTTATCACAAGCAGCCTAATGAAGGAAACTCACCTACACAGGAGAGGGAAAGTGAAAGATCCAAGCTCCAGCACAGCAGGGAGCCTGTAGCCAGCATATTAACCAAACATTTGTAATCCAATAATTTGTATTTCTCAATTACCAAAGACTGCTCAGTTTCACATACACTGATGCACTCCTTTATCTGTACACAGACGCATGCTCCAGGAATAACAAGGGTCTGCCTGGGGTCAGACAGGGAGAGGGCTCCCCTAGTCTGGGAATAGCAGGGCCCAGCATCAGACAGGGAGAAGGCTCCATCAGTTCATTTCTCCATTTCAAAACTATTAATCATTTGACTAAGACTAGTACCAGCCATGGTGCAGCCTGTTGGTCTCCATCCTCTCCCTCACTAAATACTGGCTGCTAGACTGTACCCAACAATCCTGAAATCAGCCCAAAATCTCCTGAGTGAGAAGCTCCTTGATCATTCTCCTTGACTGATTTTACACAACTTTATACAAGGCTAGCGACGATATAGGAGCTATCTTCTTCCTGGCAGCCAGCATGGCCAAGCCACCCTGGAAGTAGCGTGACGGTCTTCTCCTGGGGAGAAGAATCTCATCACTACAGAGAGGTCTACAAGGAGACTAAATAGCTGAGAGAGCAAAGCCATTGAGGCAGAGCTTTCCCAGAGTTTGTCACTAATCTAAAAAGGCTTGAGGGAATATTTACTTCTACACAAAATTACCTCCATGGAGACCCCTCTTCCTTTGTCCCCAAAAGAAAGCAGAAGCAAAAACCAGATTCCTATTTGGGGCTGCTTTCAATCTTCACTCTTTTCCAAAGCTTGCTCCTGAGTTAAAACCCCACACGGAGTGTGTGTTACATTTCTTTGAGCTCACACCTCACTCCTCCACCTGCCTTTTCCCAACAGATATACTCTGCCTCTGGAGCGTTATTACTCTGCTACTACCCATTGGAAACAAATGGCCTAGACTTTCAGGGATTTCATCCTTCACAGAACCCCAACAACAGGACAGGTGGAAGAGACCAAACACCTCAGGGGGCCATCACTATCATCACACAGCTGGACAGAGAGCTATGCTCCTTTTACAATTAACTGAAACCAATGGGCAAGCTCTGCCCATGAGAAGAAGTAGTGTCCAGGGAAAAGGTCTCTCCAGAGGAAATCCAGGCTCCTACCTCTGCAATGCGAACACTGTAGGGCTGATTGTGAAACCTTGGAGCATTGTCATTCACATCTCCCACTTGGATATTCACTGTCCCCTTGATCACCTGTGGCCAGAAGGATAAAAACATACAGCTGGCATTAGGCTACTGGGTATTTTCTTCATTCTCAAAGGATTTCACAGAAGGGACAGATGTAAAATTGAAGATCCAGGCACGAAGAGACTAAAACTTCAGCAGCTGTCACTCCCCTAGAGCCACAGCTCCTGTACATCATTCTCTTTAGATCCCCAACAGCCAAGGTCCAATGGGACTTATGATGCCCCCTGCTGGTAGATGCTGGGACTAAAGTACTTCTCCATTCCCCAGTATGAAGTGCAGCCACTCCACTCCTTGTAGCTCCCCTTCTAGGACATGGTAGCACTGTAACTGCAAGATCTCCTGAGCCAGTGCTTCTCCATTACTCCCTGCAGCTCCACAGCTTTTATGTAACGGTAAAACAACTTGCATCTGTATTTCTATATCATGGCCTACAGTGCTCTCCTGTTCACTCTCTAATGCCCCTTTCAGGGAGAGGCTGAGATTGCAATGGCTGTGAACTCCTCAACAGCCAGTGTTCTCCCAGTCCCACTCCATGCTTCTCTGGTCTCAGATCATGAAATGAAAAAAAGTCACACTTACCCCTTGGCTGTCACTGACAGAAAATTCAACTGTGAATTCTGACTTAGTCTGAAATGAAAAGAGAACAAAAACATATAATTAGAGGTACTGTAGCATTTATCAGTGGATGGCAGGCTTTGAACTTTAGCCAAGTATTATTACATGCAAAATACTGTTGTGGCCTTGAAGAGAACAGGGCGGGGTCAGAAGCCCACTTATATACATTGTATATGAGTGCAATTGCTCAGAAATATTAACGACATGGGGCAGCTCTTCCCCTCTGTCAATAGGTGGCAGGTATTGAAGCAGCCAGCTTGCCAACTGGAAGCCAAGTACTGTAACTAGAGACGGGTACTTCATGAAAGCCATACAGATCAAAGAAATCTGCTGTTTAACCTCCTTTGTTGTGCCCACCCCCTCCAGCATTATTCCAGCATATGTTGTGACCCTGGCAACATA
Organism: Chelonoidis abingdonii; assembly: GCF_003597395.2. NCBI lineage: Eukaryota > Metazoa > Chordata > Testudines > Testudinidae > Chelonoidis > Chelonoidis abingdonii. The sequence goes on from NC_133783.1 coordinate 24,050,888, forward strand.
GGCTGTTTGCAATGGCAGTGAGGAGGAGTAAGTGAGGGAGAGACAGACCTCCTCTAGGACAGAGGTTCCCAAGCTGTAGCCCTTGGACCACTTGTGGTCTGCAGAAAGCTGCCTGTCCTCTTTGGTTCCAGCAAAATATGAGGCGGAGATGAAAAGAAAAGTAAATGCAAACAATATGAGGAAGTTTTATCAAAAAGGACACCACACTTATCTCACTAAAGTCTGCTAAAACACAGCACTGCTTTCCTAATATTACTCTGACACACTGCAACTGCCGGGATGTTCTGCAACTGGGAATGCCAGGGGAGGTGTCCATGAGACAAGCTCTCTAACAAGATGTGGTCTGCAGTATACAAAGGTTTGAGGCCCCCCATAGGGGAAAGGGCTAGAGAAGTCAAATGCCCCATGCCTCTCAGCATCCCAGTTAATTCAACAGCTTAGTCTAACAAAACTAAATAAATGAAAACCCAGAACTGACCCTGTGATCCTGACTTTAATCCAGAAGGACTCTAAAGAGTCAAGGAGAAGCAAAGTCCCCATTTCTCTGCCCTAGTTTACAGATTAGAGACAAGGGACCTATGAAGTCTCATCAATTTTCCATAAACTTTTGGTTTTCCATACCACTTCTCCCTCCCTATGTATCATCCCCACTCCACTGGCTCCTGGATGTGAGTGCATCAACATCTTCTATACAGGAATACAGAATGTTTTCTCTATGCTGGATCAGGTTATTGGTCTGCCAGCTCTAGTGTCCTGCCTCCAAACAATGGATGGCATCGGATGCTTAAGAAGAAGGTGGGGAGGAACTTTCCTTCCAAATAACCTCTTTTCCACCAGGGACTGTCCAATTTGATGGCCATAAAATCTTGACAAAGAAATCATGTGGGGTTGTGGAGCGTGACAATAAAATATTACAACAGAGCTATCTGTTACCTGGGTACATCCGGTTTCATTTAACCCAAATCCCATCCAGCCATCGAACAATTCCTTTCCTTCGCCGAATCCTCCTTTTATAGCTTCATTGCCCCCTAACCACTACTGCTGTGTGAGTGGAGTGACAAGTGTTCTGGGGGTGTTGCATAGGAAGAATCTGAAAGCAAGTTTGGAATGATTCTATGTGCTACTAACTTGGTTGATTTATTCTTAGTAAGGAAGCTCAGGGATAGCCAGGAAGCTCTGGTTCCTCAAACTGCAACTTAACGTCACTTACACCAGGATAGCGGTTTACCTTGGAGGGGGTTTCAGGGATGGTTTACCAAAGCATACATTCCCCTCCATGAAGGCTCAGGTAATGCAATCTGAGAAGGCCTCAGGGCAATGCCTGTAGCCAGTCTAGCAGCCCAAATGCCAAAAACACAGGAGAGAGGATCAGTTTTCATTGCCGCAAGACTCTCCCACATCAGCTTTTTCATCACTACTTCTCCTACCCTCTCCACCCATAAGTGCAGCCACAGGAAAAAAACTCTGGGGAATGGGGACCAAGATCAGATTTTGTTGAACATAGAAAAGGATAACCCAGGGAAGAGATGAAACAGACAGACAGACAGGGCTTCCCCCAGCCTAATTTCTGTCCCCACAGCTCATTTCAATCACATCCCTTTTCAGACTTAGTTATTTATTGCATTATTTTGCATCTAATTCTTTCTGTTCAGTAAATCTTCTAAAGCTCACTTTGTCTCCCTCTCATTTGTTCTTCTCCCTTTCACTGTTCGTTCCCTTTCTACTGCTATTTATATTAGTTTCCCTCTGTCCTTTTGCCCCTCCATCTCATTTTCCTACATTGTGCAAGAATTGATGCATTTCCTTTGCACTCCTCTACCTTGCTTTTTTTATGTGGTTTTCTCTTCTTCCCACTTTGTAATCTCTCCTCCCTCTAATGCTCTTTTCCTCTCTCATGCTCCCCACTCCCAGACTCTGTACTCTCTTCCCACCTTCATCTTCTTACACACTCTCTCCTGCTTACCCCACCAGAAACTCTCACACACACTTCTGCCCTGCCTACGGAAATCACACACACTCCTGCCTGCGACTCCAAAATCTATCTCTCTCTCTCTCTCTCACACACACACACACACGACTTGCCTTCACAATCAAGCCAATACATAAACATTTGCTGACACCCCCAGGATCAGTTCATATATGCAGACTCCTCTCCCCTCAAATCCAGTCACACACACACATATACAGGCTCTCCCCAGCCACAACCCACGTGGGATTTGATACAAGGCTAATCTCACAAACACTCCAACTCCTTGGCACAAGCAGCCTCCCCTCCTCCCAGTCTCCACCTCTTTTGCAAGCCCTCAGTTTCCCTCCTTGCACACTGATTCCGCTTGTCTCTTCAAGACCCTCACACACCCCACATCTCCCTGAACTTTCTAGGCTCTCCCTTACAACTTCTCAGTGCCCTCCTGCTTTTCGCATTCCCTCATCTCCTCATAACTCCTGATCAGCCCCTAACTCATAACACGGCAGACATCTTCCCCTGAGGGCATCTTGACTTCAATTCCATTGAAGACAATGGAAGACGACAGTCATCTTCACTAAGGGCAGCCCTGCTTCCATATGAAAAACTGCAGGGAAATAGTGGCCATCTTGACTAAAGACTGTTTGGTTTCAGGCCTATTGAAAGTAATGGAAGATGGTGACCACTTTGAATACAGGAAGATTTGGGAGTTTGATGCCAGCAGTTGTGAGGTCATGGTATCTGAGCAACTCACCAGCATTAGTGGATTTTAGCCTCACATGCTTCTGTGAGGTAGGGAAGTACTTTCTCGGTTTTATAGATAGGGAACTGAGATACAGGGAAGATTAAGTCTTTTGTTTAAGGTCACACAGGAAACCTGTGGCAGAGCAGGAAGAGGTCCAAAATTTCTTGAGTTCCAGTCCAGTGACTTCATCATATGAACCCATCCTCCCTCTCATCAGAAACAGGGGAAATGCAGCAGCCAAGGGACCAGCAAAGCTCAGCTTTCAAAGACGAGCACCTAAATAGGACATCTTTCATTTGCATTTAGGCACTCAAATAGGCATTGACTGTGAGTATGTAAAATGGTCACATATGTATGAGATTATGCCAATTTTAGTATCCAAGTCCCTGATCTTGAGAGAAGAAGCCGTGTACACACAGTTGAAGTCACTATGAATAGTGATACCTCGTATCTCTTTAAATAAGATCCTAAATGCAGGTTCAGATTTTCTTTAGAAGTGAAAATTGAACCAGAAGTATAGGCTTAAAAAGGGACAGGCTGAGCATGTAATCTTCTCTGAGCCTCTGAGTGCTATGCTCTCTGGCAGTTAGTGTTAATTTAATTGTTTATTAACATTACAGTAGATCACGATTGTGAAATCCAGGGTAGGTAATGAGGCAGCACTAACTAGTGACTTCTGCTCCAGATCTTCCCTTGCTAAGGACCTTATAGTCCAGCTTCTGACTCTAGTTTGTCTCCGACTCTGCTATCTGCCTGCTGTCTGTAACTTGGAACCTGACCCTGACTTCTTGGTATCCTGACTGGACTCAGTCCTGACCCCTCTACTCTTCTCCTGCCTTCAACCTGGTAACTGACCACTGCACACAGGTCACTCACTGCCTTCTCCTGAACGTTTGCTCAGATCAGTGTTGCCCACTCCCAACCCCTTCCAGTCCCTCCAGAGATGACAGAAGTGAAACCCTGGACAACAGGAGCTAACCAGAAGGGACCAGCTCCAAACCAGAACCTCGGGCTCCCCAAGTATCAAAACTACCTGGATGTGTTTGGAAAGAAAAATGTGGATTCATTATTCCCACACAGGGACTATGACTGTCCAATAGTCCTATAACCCAGAGATAAGGTGCCCTATGGACGGATATACACCATGTCTAAACCACAGCTAGAGGCACCATGTACCTATAACCAGGAAAGTCTTTTCAGGGGCTTCATTCAGAGATCCACCTCTCTAGTGGGGATACCAGTCCTCTTTGTGCAAAAAAAAAAAAAAAAAAGCAGCATAGGTCCCTATCTTTCTGTGTAGTCTATAGTCCATTGACACAGGCGACTATTCGAAACCAGTACTCCCTGCCCCTCATCCCAGAATTGTTAGACCACCTGAAGACTACCAGGATCTTCACTAAACTAGATATTTGAGGGATATACAATCTACTGTGAATAAGACCTAGGGATGAATGGGAAACCACTTTTCATATCCAATATGGGCACTTTGAATACTTAGAAATGGCATTTGGATTAATCAATACCCCACACTGCAACATTTCCTAAGTGATATATTCAGGGACATCCTGGACCAGTATGTCATCATCTACCTTGATGGTGTTTTCTGGGAACCTTGAGCAGCACTGACATCAGGTCTGGTCTGTCCTGGAGAGACTATGGAAGCATCATTTGTAAGTCAAACTACAGAAGTCCGCCTTCGACCAGACCACCATTGAATTTCTATGCAACATCATCTCCCCGGAGGGTATTCAAATGGACTGAAGAAGGTGAAAGCCATCCACAACTGGACAGCAGAGGTGGACCCTCCAAGGATTTCAGTGCTTCCTGGGTTTTATGAATTTTTCTAGGCAATTCATCACCAACTTCTCTAAACAAATAGCCCCACTGACTTTCCTCCTTCCTAGAGCCATTCAATTCATGTGGCTGCCTAAAGCCCAGCTTGCTTTTGGACCAGTTCAAGACCACCTTCACCATAGCCCTTGAATCTGGCACACCCTGACCCAATGTGCCTTTTATAGTGGAAGCAGACACATCCAACATAGGTCTTGGGGCAGCACTCTCACAGTGATTTGGACCACAGTCAGTTCTGTACTCTTGTGCATTCTACTCTCTAAAACACCCCCACAGAGATGGACTATGAAATACTGGACTAGGAGCAAAACCGTATTTGAAGTATGGAGTCATCACTTTGAGGGAGTTCAGCACCCAGTACAGGTTTTTACAAAGCACAAGTATCTTGAGTACCTTCACAAGGCCCATGCTTTGAACCAGAGGCAGTTAAAATGAGCCTTGTTGTTCTCTCAGTTCAAGTTTACAACTACCTACTGCCTGGGAAACTGAAATGGGAAAGCTAACACTATTACGAAAGGAGGAATAGTACTTGGAATCTGACATTAGCGTGATGATCCTCCCATTTTATGTTGAGGATCTTCCGAAGAAAGTGCTGGTGCTGGCATTCCAGGTTTTTCAGGTGTTTTCTGTAAGTCACCTAAGTTCACAGCCGTTGAGGAGAGTTGCAATTACCACCGGTTTATAAACTAAAAGGTCTAGTATATGTTCTGATGTTGTGATTGTTGAACACCCAGCAAGGCAGTCTGCAAAGACAAAGCTGGCACAGCGAATTCTGTGCTGAATCTCAACATCTATGTCTGCGCTCTGTGGGAGATGGCTGCCCAGATTGGCAAAGTATTCTACATTTTCCAATTCTTCTTTGTCAATGTAGATCTTCCTTGCTGGGTCTGATGATTGACCGGAGACCAGCTGGTGAACTTTTGTTTTGCTGATGTTCAGAGTTAGCCCTAGGCTGTTGTAAGCTTCAGAGAAGCAATTAAGGGCTGTTTGAAGATCCTCCTTTGAGTGTGCAACTACAGCACAATCATCTGCGAACTGGAGTTCGGTTATTGTTGCCAATATTACTTTAGTTCTGGCACGGAGACAAGAAAGGTTGGAGAGGTTACCGTCAATCCTGTATTGGACACCAATGCCCTGTGGCAGATGGTCTTGGGTTAGTGTTTTCATAGCTGCTAAGAAAATGTAGAAAAGTGTGGGTGCCAGTACATAACCTTGTTTTACACTAGTTTGTATGATAAAGGGCTCAGCGGTAGAGCCATTGCACAGGATGGAAGCAGTCATCTGGTCATGACGGAGTCTTACAATGGTGATAAATTTGCTTGGGCAGCCAAACTTTGACATGATTTTCCCCAGAGCCTCATGGTTGACAGAATCGAAGGTTTTGGTCAGATCAATAAAGGCCATATATGGCTCCCGGTGTTGTTCTTGACATTTTTCCTGGATCTGCCTGGCTATGAAAATCATGTCGGTTGTGCCTCGGGATGGTCTGAAGCCACACTGGGACTCTGGAAGTACTTCCTCTGCAAGAGGGATCAGGCAGTGTCAGTTCCTCACAGAGGCCAAGATCTTCAGTGTTGAGGACCTGATTAAACAGCACCAGTGGAGGTGGAGCAGGTACTGTGTGCGCATGGCTGATGTGTGCTTACCAGAACAACTGCTGTATGCCCAACTCACCAAAGGAGAAAGAAAATGGGGAGGCCAAAAGAAACACTTTAAAGACACCCTCAAGATAAACATCAAGAGATGTGGCATTGAGACAACACACTGGGAGACAGCAGACCAGGATAGGAATAACTGGTGAAGACTTGTCAGAGAGGGAACATCCACTTTTGAGGAAAATCGCCTTGCCCTGGTCGCAGAAAAAATGGCAGGAAAGACAACTGTCACACAACAATCGTGGCCCAACCCTGTTTTCCAACACCACCTGCAATGTCTGCCAATGAACCTGTGGCTCAAGAACTGGACTCCTCAGTCACCAAAGGACCCATGAAAACAAAAACCTGTGAAAGATCATCCTCAACCTCAAGTGATCGCTGACTATGACTATTTGGAAAACAAGGAACCTAGTTCTCAACCTCCCTACCTCCTCAAACAGAGTAATTTTGTCAAAGTCACAATTCAGCAAGACGTACTCTCCCTCATCTGGTCTGCCTCAAAAGAAGACCCTGCTTGCTCAAGGAACACAGTCAATGCCATTAGGGGCTAAGATGCATTGTTCCGTGTGGGATAGGAGAACATATTTCAACAAGTGCATATATGTCCCCCCCAGGACATCCCTAACTGGAGGTGCTATGGCTGTGCCATGATGCTTCATTGGCAGGTCACTTTGGCTACCTTAATATTTCCCTCATGGTTGCCTGTTTTTAACAATGGCCTCACATGCAGACCAAAGTCCAAGCTTATAATAGACTCCTGTGCAAATACCAAGATCCCCTGGACCAAATCCCTCAGCACCTTGAGACTACTGCCGTATGCAGAGTTTTCATATAACACTGACCATGCCTCTACAGGTCGGAGCCCCTTGATGGTCAATTACAGGTTCCACCCCCGTTTTCACCAGGCACTACCAGCAGCCTCCCTGAATCCAGTGGCCACCAATGGGTCCAAAAGATCCACGTCATTCAGGAGCAGCTTAGGAACCATCTAGAAGAGGCAAAGGCGGCTTGCAAGAGGCATGCGGACCATCAGTGACAAGAAGCTCCAACATTTGCATTAGGCCAGAAGGTGTGGCTCCCCACCAAGCAGCTTCACACCAGTTGACCCTTCTGGAAATTGGTCCACCAGTTCCTGGAATCTTTCCTGATATGCCAGCAGATCAATTAAAAAACAACAAAGAGTCTGGTGGCACCTTAAAGACTAACAGATTTATTTCGGCAAAAGCATTTGTGGGTAAAAAAACCTCACTTCTTCAGATGCATGTAGTGAAAGTTACAGATGCAGGCATTATATAATGACACATGAAGAGAAGGGAGTACCTCACAAGTGGAGAACCAGTGTTGACAGGGCCCATTCGATCAGGGTGGATGTAGTCCACTCCCAGTAATAGATGAGGAGGTGTCGATTCCAGGAGAGGCAAAGCTGCTTTTGTAATGAGCCAGCCACTCCCAGTCCCTATTCAAGCACAAATTAATGGTGTTAAATTTGCAAATGACTTTTAGTTCTGCTGTTTCTCTTTGAAGTCTGTTTCTGAAGTTTTTTTGTTCAAGAATAGTTACTTTTAAATCTGTTATAGAATGTCCAAGGAGATTGAAGTGTTCACCTACTGGCTTTTGTACGTTACCATTCTTGATGTCCTATTTGTGTCCATTTATTCTTTTACATAGGGACTGTCTGGTTTGGCCAATGTACATGGCAGAGGGGCATTGCTGGCACATGATGGCATATATAACATCAGTAGATGTGCAGGTGAATGAGCGCTTGATGGTTTGGCTGATGTGGTTGGGTCCTCTGATGGTGTCACTAGAGTAGATATGAGGACAGAGTAGGCAACAAGGTTTGCAACAGGGATTGGTTCCTGGGGTTGATGTTTCTGTGGTGTGGTGTGTAGTTGCTGGTGAGTATTTGCTTCAGGTTGGGGGGTTGCCTGTAAGCCAGGACTGGCCTGCCTCCCAAGGTCTGTGAAAGTGCGGGATCCATTTTCCAGGACAGGTTGTAGATCGTTGATAATGCGCTGGAGAGGTTTTAGTTGGGGGCTGTACGTGATGGCTGGTGGTGTTCTGTTATTTTCCTTGTTGTGCCTGTCCTGGAGTAGATGATTTCTGGGTACCGATCTCGCTCTATCAATCTGTTTCCTCACCTCCCCAGGTGGGTATTGTAGTTTTAAGAATGCTTGATAAAGATCTTGTAGGTGTTTGTCTCTGTCTGAGGGATTGGAGCAAATTCAGTTGTATCTTAGGGCTTGGCTGTAGACAATGGATCATGTGATGTGTCCTGGATGGAAGCTGGAGGCATGCAGGTAAGTATAGAGGTCAGTAGGTTTCCTATATAGGGTGGTGTTTGTGTGACCATCACTTTGCTCTGTAGCGTCCAGGAAGTCGCTCTCTTGTGTGGACTGGTCCAGGTTGAGGTTGATGGTGGGGTGGAAATTGTTGAAACCCAGGTGGAATTCTTCAAGGGCCTCCTTTCCGTGGGTCCATATGATGAAGATGTCATCAATGTAGCACAAGTAGAATAGGGGCGTTAAGAGACAAAAGCTGAGGAAGTGTTGTTTTAAGTCAGCCATAAAAATGTTGGCATACTGTGGGGCCATACGGGTACCCATAGCAGTGCCACTGAATTGAAGGTATAAGTTGTCCCCAAATCTGAAATGGTTGTGGGTGAGGACAAAGTCACCAAGCTCAGCCAACAGGCATGATGTGGCCTCATCAGGGATACTGTTCCAGCCAGCTTGTAGTACATCCTCATGTAGAATATTGGTGTAAAGGGCTTCTACATCCATGGTGGCCAGGATGGTGTTTTCAAGAAGATCACCAATGCATTGTAGTTTCCTCAGGAAGTCGGTGGTGTCTTGAAGATAGCTGGGAGTGCTGATAGCATAGGGTCTGAGGAGAGAGTCCAAATAGCCAGATAATCCTGCTGTAAGAGTACCAATGCCTGAGGTGATGGGGCCTCCAGGGTTTCCAGGGTTATGGATCTTGGGCAGCAGATAGAATACCCCTAGTCGGGGCTCTAGAGGTATGTCCATGTAGATTTGTTCCTGTGCTGTAGCTGGAGGTTTCTTGAGCAGATGGTGTAGTTTCTTTTGGTATTCCTCAGTGGGATCAGAGGAGAGTGGCCTGTAGAATGTGGTGTTGGAAAGTTGCCTGGCAGCCTCCTGTTCATAATCAGACCTGTTTATTATAACTACAAACATGCCCAAATAAATCTGTTAGTCTTTAAGGTGCCACCAGACTCTTTGTTGTTTTTTTGGATACAGACTAACACGGCTACCCCCTGATACAGATCAACTCAGTTACCTTTAAACTGTAGCTTCCCCAGTCTCTCAAAATACATCCAATTTTTTCTGTTTCCTTTCTGAAGCCCTTCTTTAATCAAACCACACACTGCCTCCACCAGTTGAAATCCAGAGTAATAAAGAGTACAAAGTACATGCAGTCTTTGATTCCCAGTGGATGCATGGCCACCTGCACTATCCGGTGGCTATGGCCCCAAGGAGCACACTTGGGAGCCTGCTTCCCATGTCCATGCCCTTGACCTGCTGGAGAAATTCCACAGGATTAATCTGGACAAGCCTGGACCAGTACCACTCCAAAGGGGGACTTGAAGGGGTAGATGTAAGAACTTGCGGGACTAAAACCTGGGACCATGTGGGTTCTGAGCTGCTGACACTTCTGCATTGCCATTGGAAGCTTAGGCCGTGTTTCTTCTGGAGAACCCTGTGAAGCTAGGCATGCAGAAAGTACCAGAATGCAGGGCCTGAGTGGTGGGCCCCCACTGCCCACTGATTGGCTCATGCTGGTATATAAACCACAACCCAGTCCAGACACACATTTGCAGAACTGGGTATCAACATAGCTCCTAGCACTACCGTGAGGTCTTGATCAAGGGTTCAGAGTACCAGAAGGGGATGTGTGCCTACCTTGCTATGGAAAGGCTCATTTAGGGCTGGAGAAAAACTGCGCATTGGAAGTTTTTCCAACAGAAAATTGTATGTGATGAAAATTCATTTAATTGAAAATCCAGTGTCGGCTGTCTCTGGAAAGTTTCAATTGAATGTTTTTTGTTTTTTTAAATGAATACCTAAACCTCATAAAGTTACCACACAGGGAGAGCTCACTCCTCACAGGTAGGGCTTTGAGAAGGCTCCTGATCACCCCATACCAGAGGCAGACAGAAAGATGAGCAATAATTTCCATTCTGATGTTTGGTCAAGATCCTCTCCATTTGCCCCTGCCCTCCAGTTATCAGATGCCTTCCATAGGGAATATTTCTGACAAAAAACACATCAAGGTGTAACAGCTTGTCTTCTAGCAGCAAATGACATTACCTCTCTGTCCAAGGGCTGCCTGAGCCATACAACTCCAGTCACACTTTCCACTGCAAAGAACCTGCTGGCCTCCTCCCCGACCACGCCAAACACAAGACGGTCGTTGTCTAGGTCCCGGGCAAGCAACTGAGTCACTGATGAGCCTAGAACAACATAAGCAAGAAAAAAGCAAGCGGATGAGAGGAAGAAAGGAAGGAAATGTCAGACTCATGGAACTAATTAGTTTCTTATTGCCAAATTGCATTGTTCATTTTTAGAAAGTCTGTGTTGTGGCCCCATCTCTGCTCACTTTAAAAATTTACCCTCCAAAGATATTTAAGTATGCTGCAATGTTTCGAATAAACAATCCGTGCTCTAAGTAGCAAGGGTGGAATTGAAGATGGCTTTACTGCTCTCTTTAGCAGAGCTACCAGTGCCATGCTGAGTCCACATTTCCTAAAGTTGCACCCCTTGTAGGGAAGGAATTGTTGCATATGGGAAAGTCGAATTAGTTCAGTAAAAGCGGCAACATCCAGCTGTGCCAATCACTAGAAACAGAGATAATCCATGCGTCTTTTTGGGTAAAAATCTGCCAACAACATCCATCATCAGAGCTGTCAGGCACTTTACTTTCATGTTGTTTAAGTTGTTGCTACTGAGTTTTAGTGCTTATGGAAGTAATAGGAACAATAACAATCACTAGACTCGGACAACTGAACAGCTACTAGGCGTACTTCCTTCACTCAGTTCTGCCAGTGCATCCACTCTCATTTCAATCCTAGAGCCCCATTTCACCCATCTGCCAATGTCTCTCTCGGTCTTCACTGGCAACATGCTCTCGCTGCATTTCTGGGCCTTGAGCAGAGACTGCCAACAACACTAAATTGTACCAAATTTCAGGGTGTTTTTTGCGGACAGATACCCACTAGGGATTATGGGGATATCAAACTATTTTTCACTATGCTTGACACAGAATTAGTACCCAAGAAACTGAACGTGGAGCCCAGGAGGTTAGGCAGCAAAGGTGGCTTTAAACCACTTATGTGTCACTCAGATTCTGGGCTGCCTAAGCACACAGAGTGCCCCCCACAACAAATTACAGCAGTCTTGGGGGCTGTTCTAATTTACAATAGCCTTACATAGGTTGCCCCACAGCTCAGAGCAGTGCAGCATCTCTAACACTCAATGGTAGGGAGACAATTCCTCCCACACCCGACGCACCTTCTCCTTCCATCCCTCCCTTCCTCCCTCCATGCCACCGGTTGCAAGGAAGGCAGCACAAGAACAGTTAACACATTAACAAGCCCACACTAAGACCACCACCACAAAACAAAGGGAGCACACACAACCACTACTCGGGTGCTTCGCTAGTCACTGAGGCATAGCATACAGCATGTTGTTTTTATACAGGAGGCTAGAGAGGGATAAATGCAAACATCTGTTGGAATGATCATAATGAGAGCAGATCTTCCTAGAGGATTTAGAGCCCAAATACCTCAGTAATCTGAAGGGAGTTAGGACAGGGCCATCATCAGTTGTTACCAAACCTGCAATTTTTATTACTTTTATCCATTTTTCAGCAATTATCCACTGCCAGAAGCCATCCTTTTCAGCATCTTGAATAGCTTAGCATAGTATTCAGAGCTTCTGCTCACACCTCTCTTTGCGCATGTAATGGCAAGTGACCTTTCCTGAGTACATTAATTGAAGATGGACTTTTAATATTATAGTTAAGATTTTAAATGGTCTAACTGCCTGGAGTTGCTGCTGACTTCCTGCTGGTGTTAGATACATAGGATGTTGGGAACATAGGCTCTTCCTGCATTTCTCCTCATCCTACGTATATATATCCTACGGTGACATCCTATACCTCAAGTTCACTACTTTTTTTTATATTATTTTATTATTTATTATTTTATAAGGTTATGATATATTTTGTACAAAGTATGCCTTGTGAGATATCATTTGAAAACTCATAATCTGCTGAACATAACTGACCTGTCAAGATGTGTATGACAACAGTGTGTAAAGCTATGAGATTTTACTGTATGATTGTTAGTGAAATATGTTATCATTCTGGGTAATACACACAAACCAATTTATTAGAGACAGACACCCTAGCACTCCAGCAAGGTGCTAAAGGGCCATGGCCTGTTTAATTGGCCATTCACCCACCGGGGTGGGGGATAAACAAAATATTTACATTTCCTCCCAGAAATGCTTCAACCCTCACATACACCAGAGACTGTTTGTCTGTACCCCAGTGGGGGGTAATCCTCAAAGAGGGGAGTGGGATATAAGAATGAGAGACAGTGACTTCCACCTCACCTCTTCCCCTCCATCTCTACTCGTGGCAGATAGATCACCTAAAAGACAGAAGCAGCATCATTGAAGTGGGGAAGTGGTCCTGGACTGGAGGTTTTCCAGCTAATAAAGAAAGCTGTAAGCTTTTGGTGAGAAAAACTCCTTTTTTTGTTTTTAGGGACTAGCTCATGTTTTTATCTTTTTATTTCTTTTATAACCAATTCTGACTTTTATGACTTATCACCTTGTAATCACTTACATTTATTAACTATGGAAAGATAAAATCTATCTTATTGTTTTATCTTAACCAATGTGTGTTTTGATTAAAGTGTGTGAGGAACCTCTACTGGATAAACAGAGCTGATGCATAATCATTACCAGTGTTGGAATGACAAACTCTCTATGAGCTTGTACTCTATGAGCTTGTCCAGGGGGCAAGTAAGTAGTACAAGACACACATTTCTGCGAAGTAAGGCTGGGACGGGGGATATGCGGGTGGGTGCCCTGTATGTAACTCAGGGATGGTTGGGCATAGCATTAATGTATTCATCTGGGAGTGACTTTACATGCTAGTGGCTGTGAATGAGCAGAGCCCAGTGGGGCTGCTGTTCACCAGAAAAGCTGTGTAAAAGGCATCACAGGCTTGAAAGTTGAGGGGACGTGTTTGCATAAGGGCATGTTTGTTAGCCTGAGATAGAATTTTGGGTTTGATACTCTTATGTCCTTACTAAAATGTGTGAACAAAGACTCTGTGTTGCATTTCCCACAACCATATGGGGCTTTTAGTACAATGAAAGGAGATAAAGAAGAGAGTTAAAGTGTTGTTGGGTATGGTGGGAATACAATATACAAGTGTACACTTGAAGACTGCCTTGACTCTTATTTCAAGACAAGGTCAAGCAACCAGCTGGTAAGGACAAGAATGACGGAGGGGGAAGGTATAAGAAACACTATAAGCCAAAGAAAAGCCTGGCCTTGGCCAGTACACCACCTCATTCCCTATCCCTCCCATAAGGTATAAAAGAGATAGTATTGAAGCCCCCAGATCTTCCAAAATGGAATATGACTATAAGTTGTAAGGAGTGGGACCAACAGCATGCACTACAGGTATAATTATGCCTGCTAAGGAAAGGGAAACTGGGACACTGGGAAAAAGGCTCTACTGGTGTGCAGAGCTATGAACATGCTTGCTTGATTAACCCCAATAAACATTGCAATGCCTGCACTTTGGACTTCTGGTCTTCTGCTTTCTGTCTGCATGATAAGAACCAGGGCAGGGGCGAAGGAAAAGCTCCTAACAGGACACAGCAGTCCACCTTGTACCCTGGGGAATGTCACACCTAATTAACAGCACCACCCACAGGCAGTGCTAGAGTCAGGAACCAGTGCAGACAAACGGGATCAGAAATATTGGCACTGGAACATTTAGGCTCTTTCTTCCTCCTCAGGTACATTGGTAATAACATAATTGTGTTTGTTAGCGAGTAGCAGAGTAACCAAGGTGTTTTTGTTGAATAGAGGGGAAATTTGGGTGGTTTGAGGGAATTCTAGTGCCCAACGTGAGAGACAATTAGTTGTGGTTAGAGCCAAATGTTAGCACTACCTGAGCTTCTGCATTGAATCTCTGTCTCATCCTTCGGTACAGTCTGCTGTTCCAGATTTGGTCACCTTCTGAACTGGGAGTCAGACCAAATCATGCAGCGGTTTTGTGATGTAGACAAGTAAGAATTAGACCAGGACTTTATTTTTTTCCCCTACAACACATAACCCAGATCTTGTGCAGTGAAAGGCTCATCATGTTGCTTTAGTGAGGCATTATCCAAAAGTGTTAACAAGCACTCCACATAATGTACTATTTCATTCACTGGATTCCCTTTATGGCAGTCTCTGTAATCATCAGACAACTCACTTTCTAGGAATAGTTGCCATTAGACAGCTCAGAACTTTGCCTATCGATATTGTTGATATTGTACAGTACAAACAATATGGCCTAAATCCTGCCTTGAGTTCTACTTGTGCAACCCCACACCCTACATTTAAAAACCGATTAAAGAGAATAGGCCTGATTTACCCCTTATTTGCACTAAATGTACACAAGAGTAATTCCACGGAATGCAACAGAGTTCATTTCTCATTTACCCTATTAAATATATATATATCCTACCCTCTGTCCCCCTGCCAAAATCCTACCTCACCTTAAAAACAAAATTGTCCAGCACCTGCTCTATGGTCAAGTAATATTGAAATCTGTGTGTATGCAGGCAACATGGCTGAGAGAGTCATAGATGTTATACATGCACCAGGCATATATGAGTTTACGCTTGCTCCATGAATGTGACATGTATGAAAGTCTGTACATATTTGCCTTTGAGGGCAGAGGTGTGTGATAGAAGGTTGTGTGTGCAATGCACATATGAGTATAAGTGTGCATGGTTTTACCATCCATGCGAGTTGTGCTCATGTGTGTGGCTGGAGGGTTGCAAACCTTTTTCCACATGCATTTGAGGCAAGATGCTGAACTAGGAATTAAAAAAAAAAAAGTTTGGTATGCTTTATATAAAGCAGTCTTACAAAAAAGAATGGAAGCAAGAGAAAGACAGCTATGACTTTGATTTCATCACTGCAAGAGAGAAAACCTCCGCAGATGCTTGGTAAAGAGAAGGCAAAAACATCAGGAGCAGGAATGAAATGGAATCCAAATGCACAGTATGTTTCTGTATCAAAGTCAGGGAAGCCCTGAGGAATTCCAGCCCTCAGTCAGACCATGTGACATACATAAAGCCCCCTATATTGCCAGAGGCCATTTCTCAGCCAAGGAAAAGCAGAGTGGGGGTTGTAAGCGCAAATAGGAGCTTAGATTCCCCTTCACATTCATGGGAAGAAAGGTCAGGAAGGTTACACCTCAGTGGAGGCTGACACTCCAAGCACTGCCTGTGCCCAACGTGCTGAGTTTGCTAATTCCTGCCTGCATGGAAAACACTCTCCCTTGCATAAGGCATTGCAGAAAGATCTCTGCTTCCTAGTAGGGTTTTAGATGTTACTTCTCCCCTAAACTGTACCTCCATTTACAACACCTTATAAAGCAGGTACCTGATCCTATATGAGGCTGGTACTCTCTGGCTCACATCCACTGGCTTACTGTACCACCACTCAGGAGAGCTGGATTTTGTGGCAATGGAGGGGTGAAACTTGGTTTCTAGAATGGAAGTCAGGAAGGCATATGCATAGAGTGACATTAAGGCAAGTAAAGACAAGGAAGGCAGAAAAGGAGAGAACACTGCATTAATTCTCTTATGGATCATGACAACCTCAGAGTATAGTTAATGAGTCTGACTACCCCCTCAGAAGCTTGTTTGCTTGCAACGGAAAGTGAAGACAATGGCATTAGTGGGTGTGCATCTAAGGGATAATCAGAGCCAATAGGAGCATCTCCAAGAGTTGAACCTATCTTTTAAATATGAAAGAAAGGTAGCACAAGTGACAGCCAGTGTTTAATCATTCTGGTAATAGTGCACAGCTGGCCAGGAGCACAGTGAGAGGGGCAAAAATTCCTTGGTACGACAGCAAGGCCATTCCTACCTATTCCTGGTACAAATCTACGCACATTGGTAAGTCTTAGGGCCTGTCTACACTACAAAGTTGGTGTTAGGCAGCTTATGCTGGCCTAACTATGGAGGTGTACACACTGCTGTGCTCCTTCCGCTGCTTTAACTCCCTGCTACCCCAACCTAATAAAACCATCTGGATGAGAGGCATAGAGCTTTTTGCACCGTAGTTAGAGCAATGCAGTGTCAGTGCAGACACTGCACTGCTTACATCGCCCTAAGTGGCTTTCAGGAGGTGTCCCACAATGCCCACCGTGACCACTCTGGTCACAGCCAGGTACACAGGTGAACGCCCCTCCCCCTTTAAAGCCCCAGGACGTTTTAAAATTGCTTTTCCTGTTTCCTCAGTGTGGAGAGCAACTGCCCAGCTGACCATGCCAGTTCCACACAGCATATATGCTCCTGCCTGGAGCACACGGGAGATGGTGGATCTCCTCAGTCTGTGGGTAGGGGAGGCTGTGCAGTCACAGCTCCACTCCAACCGCAGGAACTTTGAGAGCTATGGCCAGATCGCTTGAGGCCTGGGGGGGAAGGGCTATGACAGGGACACCCAGCAGTGCCACGTGAAAATCAAGGGACTGAGGCAGGCATACCAGAAGGCAAGAGAAGCAAAGAGATGCTCTGGTGCAGAGCACAGGCATGCTGCATCTACAAGGAGCTACATGCCATCCTCAGAGACAACCCCACTTCTACTGCCAAGAGCCCCCTGGATATTTTGGAGGGGCTCGAGTCGCTGGCCACTGGAGTGAACCCAGTGGATGCTGTGCTAGATGAAGAAGTGCAGGCAGAGGAGGATAGTAGATAGGCAAAAAGGAGATTCAATGGCATGGCAAGCCAGGACTTCTTTGTGAGTCGTGAGCAGTCTAGTCAGTCCCAGCAGCCCAGCTCTGCAGAGCCTGATGCAGGGAAAGGAATCTCTGGTAATGTTTCTGCTTCAATACTGCAGGGACACATCCGGTCATGTTCTATTTTTTTAACTGGGCTACAAGAGGTAGTGAAATAACCAACACAGGAAGAGTTTCTATCTGCTTCTCTTTGCTTTGTACAGCTAGGTAGAGGGGGCCCTGCAGAAAAGTTTGTTTATGCAGAATGGAGATGTCCCTTGACTCCTTCATAGAGATCTCTAGGAAAAATTTCCTGGAGCTAACCTGCAATCCTCTGCCAAAGGTTTCTTGGGAGGGCTGCTTTGTTTCCCCCCCTCAGAAGGAAACTTTGCCACACCACTCAGCAATTACTTCAGCAGGGACCATAGCAGCACATAGGGCAGCAGCATACAGTCTCTTTCTGTAGCCACATGCATGCTGGAGCTGGACCTTTGCAGCCTTGGTTAACTTCAGGAGTGAGATATCAGCTGCAAGCAATCACCCCTGCTCCACAGGAAGGAGACTGGATGCAATTCCTTCCATAACTTGTCATTCTGCTTAGTCCTGATATCCACCAGAAACCCCTGGATATCAACAGGAGACACTCCTTGCCCTGCAGGAGTTGAGCATGCTGCCTCCTCAGCATTCGTAGCCCTTGCCACTGGAAGACAAACTCAGATCCCTGCAAAGCATCATGTTTGTGCTAGACTGCCCTCAGGCCTCCATATCTTCAGCAACAGGGAGAGCTTCTTCAGGGGAAATAAAATAGAGAAAAGTTTCAGAGTGGTAGCCGTGTTAGTTTGTATCAGCAAAAACAACGAGGAGTCCTTGTGGCACCTTAGAAACCATCAAATTTTTTTGGGCATAAGCTTTCGTGGGCTAGAACCCACTTCATCAGATGCATGAAGTGGAAAATACAGAAGCAGGTATAAATACATGAAAAGATGTGAGTTACCTTACCAAGTGTGAGGTCAGTCTAACGAGACAATTCATTCGACAGCAGGATACCAAGGGGGGGAAAAATAACTTGAAGTGGTAATGAGAGTGGCCCATTTCAGACAGTTGACAAGAAGGTGGGAGTAACAGTGGGGGAAATTAGTATTGGGGAAATTAAGTTTAGGTGTTGTAATGACCCAACCACTCCCAGTCTTTATTCAGGCCTAATGTGATGGTGTTCAGTTTGCAAATTAATTCCAGTTCTGCAGTTTCACGCTAGAGTCTGTTTAAGTTTTTTTGTTGAACAATTGCCACTTTTAGGTCTGTTATTGAGTGACCAGTGAGACTGAAGTGTTCTCCTACTGGTTTTTGAACATTATGATTCCTGATGTCAGATTTGTGTTCATTTATTCTTTTGCGTAGAAACTGTCCAGTTTGGCCAATGTACATGGCAGAGGGGCATTGCTGGCAC
This sequence comes from Chelonoidis abingdonii, assembly GCF_003597395.2. Classification (NCBI taxonomy): domain Eukaryota; kingdom Metazoa; phylum Chordata; order Testudines; family Testudinidae; genus Chelonoidis; species Chelonoidis abingdonii. The sequence goes on from NC_133783.1 coordinate 24,069,595, forward strand.
ATGATGGCATATATCACATTGGTAGATGTGCAGGTGAACGAGCCCCTGATGGCGTGGCTGATGTGGTCAGGTCCTATGATGGTGTCCCTTGATACCGGGGTTTGTTGTAGGGTTTGGTTCCTGTGCTGGTATTTTTGTTGTGCGATGTGTAGTTGCTGGTGAGTAGTTACTTCAGGTTGAGGGGCTGTCTGTAAGCGAGGACTGGCCTGTTCTCCAAGGTCTGTGAGAGTGAGGGATCGTCCTTCAGGGTAGGTTGTAAATCCTTGATGATGCGCTGGAGAGGTTTTAGTTGGGGGCTGTAGGTGACAGCTAGTGGCGTTCTGTTACTTTCTTTGTTGGGCCTGTGTGGTAGTAGGTAACAGAACACCACTAGCCGTCACCTACAGCCCTCAACTAAAACCTCTCCAGCGCATCATCAACAACCTACCCTGAAGGACAATCCTTCACTCTCACAGACCTTGGGGAACAGGCCAATCCTCACTTACAGACAGCCCCCCACCTGAAGCAACTACTCGAAAACTTATGCCAAAATAGAGAAACACATACAGAGAATTCAAAATTCACACCCTCTTCATCTTTCTAAATGCACTAGAAAACAAAGGGCGTTATTAACAAATAGTTAAGGTTCAAAGTCTACCTAATACAGAAAATGCATTACAGTGTCAGTTTCCACAGGAGAATTCTACCTCAAAGACAAACCCTCAAAAGGGAGAGCCTGGAAATGAACAGCTAAGAGGCAGAACCATTTCTCCAGTGCCAAAGTCCTTCATCAGTTAGCACCATCACACTGCTCACCCAAACTTCACATACTCTCCCAATTATATATACATACATACAGATATACACACACACAAAAATGCACAAAAGTCAAAACAACAAATGACTAGGAGATTATCAGAAACAGATCCCTTGAATAAAAAAAAATGGTATTTTAGAAATTCTTAGGTCATTTGTTATTTTGACCTCTGCATATATTTTTGCAAATATTACTAGCAATGTGTGTTAAATTCTGGCATGCTGTGTATTTAAATCAGCCGTGGCCAGAATGAGGGATGACAGATTAGAGAGTGGTGGGGAACTTCACTGTTTACTGTCAGACCTTCTCACATTTGACTCTTTTAAAAGTTATAGAAGTTTTTCTAAGAAAGTGTAATATTAGGCCGTAGGTTTGAGCTAGACTCCAATGAGACTAACTCAACCTTAATTCTTTTTTAATCCAACTTTTTGTTAATTCCCCTTTTCCCTTTTTGAGTGAGTGCGAAGAATTTAAATTATTTTGATGTATAAATGCCCCTTGCCAGCCCCAAGCATACAAAAATCTTGAGCCAGAACCTGCCAAATGATCATGTGTGTTTAAAATGTTTTTAGGGTTCTTTTTATTTGACTTTTTGATTTTGAGCCTCTAGGGATCATGTTTCCAACTGTCTCTGCAACCAGGAGGGCTAGAAACTTACTTTCAAAGCTGAGCTTCTCAAGTAATCCCAAGACTCCAGAAGATTGGGCTTTAAGAAAAAACACCAAAAGTAGTGAGATTCTGATAAAATTGTGAGAGTTAGCAAGAGGGGAGCCTGGTTCAGGGCTCTGCAAGAGGGAAACCTGGGTCAGATAGAACTAATGAGGCCCACCAAAAGTTAGCTTTCCCCTCCTCCCAACGTTAATAACTCTACAGCTGTTTGTGATGGTGGAAGTGTGTCATTTGGCTGGCCACCTTCTGCATGCCCCTACACATCCTGATGTCATGCTACAGGCAGCCTGCCTCCGTTTCCCCGTTCAAGGGGCTCCTTAAATAAAATTCACATAGCTGATTTTTGTCCAATAACTTCCCTTCATCCCAGGTCTAATTTATTGACTACAAACAAAACTCAGTCCAGGGGCTTCTCTTCTCCCCAAATCTGCTTGTTGCAGCACTCCCTTGCCTTGACACCCCATCCTTTCCTGGTGGGAGTCTTTTTCTACTCCCATGGAGTCTTCTCTCCCTGGCCCTCAGCCTTCTTCAGCCCTCTGGCTCTAGCTCCCAGGGTCCAAACCCTTTTTCTTGGTCAAGGGTCTCCTGCTCAAGCCTCCTGCTCACTGCAGCTGTTCTGCAATCTCTGCCACAGCTTCCTCTGATTCTCTCCCTGGGCCCCTGTGACACTAAGCACTCCTGTATTCACACCCCACGCACTATTGTAATAATCTTTGTATAAAATATGCCTTGTGAGGTATCATCTGAAACCTCATAACTCACTGGTAAACAATATCATGCTGAAATGTCTGTAGCAACAATGTGTATAAAGTTACAAAATCCCCGCAGTATAACATGAAAGGCACATGTTCAAACTCCCATAGCACCAATTAAGGCAAAATGGCCAAGCAGGTCTTACAGGGATGTGTTCACCTCAAACTTGCATATCAGCTGTAAACAGAGTCCTCAGGCAAGGAAAGGAGGAAGGCCAGAGACAAAGAAAATCTGCATAGCAGCAAACAGGGAAGGGAAAACAGCACGGGACTTCTTTTACTGGGAGACTTCATGCTGCCTTGCTCTCAGCCGGAAAGAATTTTTACCTAGGAGTCACTCTCAAGAGCTTGCATTTCAAAGGGGGGAATGAACTATAAGAGTGAGGGGAAACATCCCAAGTCTTTCTCCCTGTCACTCACTCACTCACTCTCTCTCTGCACCAAAGATACCAAAAGAAACAGCCTTTGGACTTTGTGGAAGAGATCTTGACCTAAAGATTTTGGTCAGCAATACTTTTGGAAGCATGTGGTAAGAACCTTACCTTGAATCAAGTCTAGTTTGTCAAGTTTTAGTATCAGAAAACATTTCCCTTGTTACCATTTCTGACCTTCTTGCCTATGCTTATACTCACTTACAAACCCATCGTTTTTGTTAATAAACTTGTTTTACTGTTTAATCCAATCCAGTGTGTTTAAGCTAAGTTGTCTGGGTAGCTCCATTTAAGGCAGCAAGTTGTTGTGTATTGTTCGCTTAGAAGGATAATAGACTTCATATCTCTGGACTTTCCAGGAGAAAGCTGGACAGTACAGAACACACATTTTGCGGGGGAAGGGGGAGGAATCCAGAACTTGGGGAGTGCTGGGGTCACCTTGCAGTAGTAACCAAGGCAGGTGAGAGCCAGAGTGTGACCAGAGCATGGCTGGTAGGCTGCAGTTATACACAGACACTCGGGCGCCTGTATGCTGGTGGCAGTTTGTCAGTAGCAAGGTGTTACAGGGTAGGTGATGAGACAGCCCCTCTCACTGGTCTGGATAATATCCTGGATATCACAGCCCCCTTTCTCCAACTTGCTGCTGTTTTATAGGGGAAATTACCTGATCCCTGCTCACCTGTGACTCCATAGTAACCAAGGTTGGTTAGCCCAAGGTCTCTAGGCCTTCAAGGGGGCAAGGAGCCTGTTACACAGCTATGCATGTGTTGAAAACAGAGGTGGTAGACAGCAAAGGAGGAAAAAACTTTATCCATATAAAAGCTTTAAACTAATTCCCCTGCTCACTCCCACCAATGCTCCTGAAGATTTCTGCAGTCTCCATCATTCTTTCTTACCTCACTACCATCTGCCCCCATCCATGTGCCCCCTCCCCCTGCATTGCCTAGTGCTCCCTCCCTCTCATTCTGAGCTTGGGAAGAATGGCGCCATGCTATGCCCACCACATAACCTCAGTCTTCTGCCCCCCCACACGTTTTCTCCTCAAGCCCCCCTTCCCCCCCCACCATCCTTGGCCTCATTTCCATGCCCCTTCACAAATTATCACTCGACCACAGTTCCCTCAGGTGTCCTCCCTCCCCCACAATTTTATATTATATGTATTATATATTCTGGAGTCAGGAGCTCACTTCAGATTTATCAAAAAATATTGTTCACAGTAACCTGAAAAAACAAGTCTTTATATTTTCTTTAATCTCCAGCCAGCCTTTCCAAAAAGTACTAAAAGACTCTTGCCAGCAAGACCTACAAAAGCAGATTTGAAGTTTCCAGGCCAAGCAATTTTAAATATATGATGAGCCACAAAAAAACTTAGAATATGTTTTAAAGTAAAGTAAACTCCAGGATCACCTGCAAAGCTGCATAACTCAACTCTGTCTTTTCTTTTTTTTTTAAATCAAAATTCCTAGGAAAAAAGTTTACTTGGGATGAGATGTAGCAGTGGAGTAACGCACATCTGTTTGAAAGAAAGGGAGAGATATGAAATATTTCTCGTTGCTGGTGGAACAAGTAGAAAAAAAAAACAAACCACAAAAACCCAATCCCAGCACTTCTGGTTCACGCCCACAAAAGAGCAAACAAAAGACAATTTTCACTTAGCATCTCATTTTTTTAAAGTGTCAACAATGAGTTCAGTACTGAAGAAGGCACAAAGCTAACAACTCGTCCTGCTCCAAGGAGCTTACAGGTCCAAAGACACACACTGAGAAGACAGGACACAACTGCGAAATCCAGAACTAGTGCAGGGTTTTTTCTACCTTTCCAGTTCATAATATCACCCTTGCTGTGGGACCTGTGGGCACCCTTTCTTCTCCCTCTCTCACTTCCCTTGTTGTGCTGTTTATCAGCTGCACTAGCCGTGGCTCTCCACTGCTGGTCCCAAACCAGGGTCCATGTTTAAGATACTTCAGCAGGGGCTGGTAGAGGCCCCACCTTTGCTGGTCTGTCATTCTGAGCTACCCCGTGACAGTTCTGGTAACTTTCCTGTACTGGGCAGCCTGAGAGTGAACATACCAGCAGGCTAGAGAGGTACCTACCAGGTATAGCAAAAGGGATGAGTTACAATAATTCCATAATTGAGCTGGAAAAATCCCAGGTTCAGCAGCAGCTCAGAAGGCCAAGAGCGGAGCAGGATTAGACATTGCGATGGGTGAGAAGACTACCCAGAGTTGACACAGAGAACCCAGGGCCCATTGATCCCAAGGTGGGCCACAGAGCCAAGATTAGGGATACTACCCCTCCTGGCAACTAGGGATGCTCCAGAGAGGGCTGCATTTAAAAACCAATTACAATACCAACTCTGGGTAGTCTTCCCCTTGTAACTCATCCCTTGCTATATCTAGTAGGTACTTCTCTAGCCTGCTGCTATGTTCACTCTCAGGCTGCCCTGTACAGGAAAGTTACCAGCAATGCAAAGTTTGGGACTTTGTAAGTGAGCTCACATGCCAAATAATACACACTGTCCGGACTGAAAAAGTCCTAGTTAACCCTCAAGGCCTGCCAGTTCGGTTACTAGGCATCAGTGCTACTTTTGAAGAGGAAGGATAATCCTGGGAGGCAAGGCAAAGGACACCCATTCAGGAAACCTAGCTGTTACTGCTGATTGTGCCACAGACTTCCAGTCTGGCTATGGGCAAGAAGCCCATCCCCTCTGTGCCCTCAACTGTAATGCAAGGATATTAATATTTCCTTGCTGGACAGAGGCATTGTGAGGCACAATTCATGAATATTTAAGAAAGGGCTCGAGATCATCAGATGATGGTTTCTATATCATTAGAAAATTTTAACATGGATTCATTACAAGGAGTCGTATTTCCTCTTAGATAGGCTACACAGGAACTGAACCCAGCTCCACCTGTGCACAGGTGGATACTGTGGAGAGCCCACTTTTCAGGGGCTAGAGAGGAAAAGGAACATGACATCTCACCACTAATGTGCTGGACATTGAGAAGAATGCAGTAGTCTACATGTGTCAACTGTTTTAGCAGAAGGACAAAGGAAACTAGGACAAATAGTCTTTTTCTAGTGCAAAAGTTATAGGCTCCATTTGTTTCCCCTCAGGAATCAGACAGGACAGTTAAGTGTCTTGATTTCTCCAGATAATCACAATTTATCTTGTCTTCTTTTGCTTTCCCTCTTTCAATCATGGCTGCTGCTCTCTCACTTTCTTCTTCTTGGATTCTTGAACTTAGTCTGACCTCAGGGGATTTTTTTTTCAGGGGATTTTTAGTTTTTCAAGTAGAAAACTCCTATCTCAACGTCTTGCTTTCATCTCTAAATCTGGGGTTTTCTAGCACAGCAAATACCGATTATCACGGACCACAAAGTGCTGGGCTTGACAGAATGACCTTTCAAAGGTTGCCAAGTTTCCCCCACCATTCCCCCTGGAAACTAAGAACGCGTTTCAAGAGAGGCGTTGCTTGGTAACTTAATGCTTGTATAACTTCCCCTCCCTCCACCTGCATCAGAGCGGCAGAGGAGCGAGAAAAAAGAGCTGCTTTGCATCCAATTGCCTGGAATGGACTTTCTAGCATCACCATTAGCCACTTCCCTTTTTTAAAAAATAATGTATTTGAAAGAAGAGACAATGATTCCCTGAGAAGAATAAAGATCCTCAAAATGCAGCAGAGTTTTCAAAAACATTGGACCTCAGAAGCAGGAAAGAAACAGAGGGTACAACACGGAGAATTACACCAGAGAGAGGACCAAGATGCTGGGAACTGGTACAAGAGGTGGGACAGGGCACTGGTATTGAAGATTTGGAGGGCGGCGGGGATGATGCTGGGAACCAATACCAAAGATGGGATTTTTAGTTATTTGTTTTAAAAAACACTCTCAATGAGCCTGTTCCAAAGCTCACTGGAGTCAGTGTAAGACTCTTTACTGACTTCAGTGGGCTTTGGGTCAGGTCTTCTGACCCCAAGTACATTTAATATTTATGTTTTAAAATCTCATTTTAAAAAGGCACTTTGTTTCCCTAGCCTTAGCCCCTCCTTCATTGGTCTCACTCCACCTGGCCTTATGACTGAATGTTTTAGCTCATTCTCTGTACAGTTTCTGTACACCACTGTTTCTTGTCATTTATGCCATGGGCATGCCACAATCTGGAGATAACTCAGCAAAGTTTCAGCTTATGGAAAAGAAGCTTCACTAAATAGAACTCTCAAGTGGAGGGGTGGGAAAGAAGGAACCAGCACTTCATTCCCAAACTGCATAAAGCACACTGAGCAAGGGGACAGAAGGCAGAAGCAGCTCTTTGTACAATGGCCTTTGCCCATATTTGCTTTCCAAGGGGGCTGTCTGAGAGCTCCAGTGGTTTGAGCATTGGCGTGCTAAACCCAGGGTTGTGAGTTCAATCCTTGAGGGGGCCATTTGGGGATTGGTCCTGCTTTGAGCAGGGGGTTGGACTAGATGATCTCTTGAGGTCCCTTCCAATCCTAATAATCTATGATTCTAAGACAACAGCTATTAGAGTACTCTGGATAAGCACAAATGTAAGTTCAAGATACTTCAGATCTTTTTGCAGAGAGTCTTACACATGACATATATAATAATATCACTATGTGGCCCTCCCCAGCAAAGGGCAATCCTGAGGAGCACTCAATACATATAGCACCAGGTCTCAGGGCTTCATTTTATTATAAAGTATCTTGCTCCAGTAAAAGCTTCCTGTCAAAACAAAGCTAAAAGGGGATGGCATAGTCAGTGAAATTCTCTGCTGGAGATGATCAGCAAGTCAAACACTGGTGCTGGCTTTTCTGCATTTCTTTTTTTAGGACTGGATAATGAACATCATCATTTAGGGCCTGTGTACTGATGCACAGCCCCATTGACTTCAGTGGCAATCCAGGCTTGGAATGGCAGCCCTCACTCGAGTGACTCTGATTGCAGGACCGAGGTATGAGTTATGCATACTGTGGTCAGGACGAACATCTCAGATGTTAGGACATAAGATGATCATTGCAGGGGCGAAGAAGCAATCCCTATTCAACAGGCTGCCCAGTTCATTATAGCAGAGAGGCTTCCAATACATCTCCACCCTGGAGACTGAGTTTGCAGGATCTAATTGTTAAAGGCAAATCCTATGTTCCTAATTCTTTACCTGTTCCATTTTCCTTCTATGTTTGCACAATCCATGTAATTCTTTCCCCCCCAAGCACACCTTAAAAAAAATGCTTCCTACCCTCATCTTTAAAAAAAAATCTTTATTTGTTGTTTTCCCTAAAGATAATTTAATGCCAACATTTCTGCATCACCAGGCAATCCTATGACAACCAACCTGTGTGCCTATGAGGGATGAAGGGGACAACAATTCTCTGAGGGGGAAAAAATCTGGTTTCCAGCTAAACGACACAGCAAGCAAGAAATGCTCCCACTATTTGTACATTGATTTATTCTGTTTTTGTCAATCTCACAGAGATGAATGGCACAGTGCTAGAAGATACAGCTACATGGGGAATGGGAGTTGCCCTTCTAGATGCAAAAAATGTATCAGGAATATGGGATCAGCACAGCGGGCTCACAAAAAAAAAACCCAAAAACTATCACTTCAGTATATACACTAGATAGATAGGCAAATGCAACTGAATAAACCAGGTGGTAAAATCTAAGTAAAGGATATTGATATATTTAATAACAAAATCTGACAGTCCCCCATAACATTCTCATAAGCAAAACTTATGTTAAGCATTTCCAGACTGGATTCCTTATTTACGCTGTCTCAGTTTAAAAAATATACCACTGAGGAATTATGTATTCTTATTCATTCCATCTCCTGTTCTGAGTCCAGGCATCTGAGCAAATGGAAAAATCTCTCCCCTTCTCCCCAAAAAATCTTACTAAAGTTGCCATTTTTTTTTCAACTGCATGGATTTGTCCTGTCTCCCTGTCAGCTCCCCCTTTCGTAGAATCACAGAAGTTTGTGTTGGAAGGGACCTTGAGAAGTCAGCAAGTCCAGCCCCCAGCTCCGAGGCAGGACAGCGTACACCTAGACCATCCCTGACAGGTGTTTGTCTAACCTGTTTTTAAAAACCTCCAGTGATGGGGATTCCACAACCTCCCTTAGAAAACTATTCCAGAGTTTTGCTACCCTTATAGTTAGAAAGTATTTCCTAATATCAAATCTAAATCTCCTTTGCTGCAGATTAAGCCCAGGTTCAGTGGACATGAAGAACAATGGATCACAGCCCTTTTTATAAACAACCCTTAACATTTTCCTGGTTGTGCAGTAGCAGTTTGTTAATAAACTCTTTTCCCAATGTCAGCAATGCCCCTTTGCCATGTACATTGGCCAAATCGGACAGTCGCTATGCAAAAGACTAAATGGACACAAATCAGACATCAAGAATTGTAACATACAAAAACCAGTAGGAGAGCACTTCAATCTCCCTGGATACTCAATAGCAGACTTAAAACTGGCCATTCTTCAACAAAAAAACTTCAAAAACAGACTCCAATGTGAAACTGCAGAACTGGAATTAATTTGCAAACTTGACACCATCAAATTAGGCCTGAATAAAGACTGGGAGTGGCTGGGTCACTATAAAAAGTAATTTTCCTTCTTGATATTCACCAGTTCTTGTCAACTGTTGGGAATAGGCTGCATCTACCCTATTTGAATTAGCCCGGTTAGCATTAACCCCCCACTTGGTAAGGCAACTCGCATCTTTTCATGTGCTGTTATATATCTATCTATCTATATATATAGATATAGATATAGATATATAGATATAGTGACAGACCCAGGCCAGTGTGGTACAGGAGTCTGGTCCTATTGGCATCCCAGGGGTGGGTGGGCGAAACCCGCCCACTTCTAAAGGACCTCCCCCCAGCCTAAGGGGAGGATCCACAGGTCTAGAACACCAAGTAATTCCAGGGGACAATTAATGAAAAAAAGCAGGAGCGGGAGTGAGGTCACAGGGCTTACAGGAGTCTGGTAGCGGGCAAATATACTAGTCACTGGCTGAGTAGTTTTCTGTTCCCTGAGTGACCAGGGGCTGCACTGGAGTAATCAGGAACCTGCTAGAACCAATTAAGGCAGACAGGCTGATTAGAACACCTGCAGCCAATAAAGGCAGGCTAATCCGAGGGCACTGGGTCTTAAAAGGAGTCACTCCATCGCGAGGGAGGACAGAAAAGGAAGTGCAGTGTGGAGGAAGCTGGGAGCAAGAGACACAGAGAGCTGAGAGTGACAGCTGTGTTGCTGGAGACTACGGAGTCAAGTGTATCAGACCCCAGAGAAGGTCTGTGGTGAGGATAAAGAAGGTGTTGGAGGAGGCCATGGGGAAGTAGCCCAGGAGTTGTAGCTGTCAGCAGCTGTTACAAAGCGCACTATAGACAGCTGCAATCCACAGGCGCCTGGCTGGAACCCAGATAGAGGCGCGGCCTGGGTTCCCCCAAACCCCCAACTCCTGATCAGACACAGGAGAGCTATCCAGACTGTAGGGAAGATCACTGAGGTGAGCAATCTGCCAATAAGCGCAGGACCACCAGTAGGGAGGAACTTTGTCATTAATAAAAAATAAAATCCCCTCTCACCCTACGAGGTAGTACTGTCTTCCTCAACCTTGGTGTCTTACCAGAGCTGGAGTTGGAGGTTCTGTGCATATCTTAGCTGTCCTGCACTGCACTCTTCTGGACAAGAGCGTGATTTGTTGTCCTGGGATCTTTGGAGCCACTCACCCAGCTTAGGAGTCACAGCCCCGAGTGCTCTACCACCACTGGGACCCTTAGGCCTTCACTTTCCACATCCTCTCTAGTTCCTCTTTCACAGGCCCTGGTCTTCTCCAGCTTCTCTCATCCATTACTTCTCCTGATGTTGCTGGCACTTGCACTGCTATATCTATCACCACCGCTGTCTCTGTCCTGTCTAATTTACCGACGATGTCTGGTTGATTGGCCAGTACCTGCCTGTCCGTCTGGATCTGGAAGTCCCACAGAATCTTAGTATATATATATATACACACACACACACACACACACAGACACACACACATATACATACACACATGCGCACACCTGCCTACTGTATTTTTCAGTCCATGCATCTGTTGAAGTGGGTTTTAGTCCATGAAAGCTTACACCCAAATAAATGTGTTAGGAGTCCTTGTGGCACCTTAGAGACTCCTTGTTTTTGCTGATACAGACTAACACAGCTACCCCTCTGAAACCTTGCCCCAAACTGGCACATTCCTGCTGAGATTATCAATGATGTGGGTGCATAAATAAGGAAGTAACAGGTAGCATTATTGATTCCAGTTCCACTAGAAACACCCTGGCATGCTGGAGTGAGACGGGGGAGAATATAGAAACTTTGCTAAATTGAAAAAGGTTTAAAAAAATTGAAAGACTTATTAGCTTTAAAGAAGGCATTGTGAAACTACACCCCATATTCATCACAGTATTATTATTATGATATGATTATGGCATAATTATGATGCATTTTATACAAGATGGGTCATGTAATGGGTCATTGGAAAGTTATGATTTGCTCAATATGATTATCCTATTTGTATTCATATATCATTTTTGTATCTGAAGTTATAAATATTGACTGTGTATCTGTATTTCAAATGTGGGTACACCTGGGTAACACCTATTAGGCAAAGTGCTTCCAGCCTAGACAGCTGGTGGGGAAGGGTCTATTCAGGGTAATGGTCCATTAGAAAAAACAACAGGCCTTAGGAGAAGCTTATCTCCCACCTGGTGAGCCTACCTGAGAATGCTCCAGACTGCCTGTAAGTAATGGCTGCTATGACTCTGCAAGGGCAGGTGACCAGACCACATGACTTTGGACTCCATTTTGGGTAACTGTACTTTTCCACAAACCGTGCTGGGAACTCTTTTTTAAACAAAGGGTTCCCGCCATGTGGAAGAGCTATGTAAGGCAGGGAGTGACATCATCTGTTGTTCTTCACTCCTGCACAACTCAACACCTGAGAGAAGCTCCAAAAGAAAAGGACTTGGAATGGAAGTGGGGATCCCAAGCTGCAAAGCAAGTGCAGCTTGTGCCTTGAGAATCTGCAAGTCTGCTTGTATCATCAGTCAGGGTGACAGATTGCTAATTCATATCCAATCTTTCTAGTATTTTAGGCTTAGTTTGAGGTTTTGTTTGTTTACCAAGTAATCTGCTTTGATCGGTTTGCTATCACTTATAATCGCTTAAAATCTACTTTTGTAGTTAATAAACTTGTTTTATGTTTTAATCTAAACCAGTGTGCCTTTGAGCGAAGTCTCTGGGGAAAAATCTCAGCTCTGTGAGCAAAGGCTGTTTCATACCCTTCCCACATTGAGGGGAAGGCAAACTATATATTAATGAGCTTACTTTGTACAGATCCCTGTGCAATGTACGGCAGTATAATTCTGGGTTTATACTCTGGGGGCGGGGGTGCATGCCTGAGGAGCTGGGGATTATCTTACTTATAGCTTCCACAGGTGCCAACTTTCCAAAGTGACATAGAATGTTCGACCCCTGGATCTGCCCCAGGTCCCACCCCCACTCCACTCCTTCCCCCAAGGCCCGATCCATGCCCCACCTCTTCCTGCCCCTGCTCCACCCCCACCCTGCCTCTTCCCACCCAGTTCTGCCTCCTCCCCTGAGCGTGCTGCATCCCTCACTCCTCTCCCATCCCTCCAAGTCTCCTGCATGCCGCAAAACAGCTTACCATGGTGGGCGGAAGGTGCAGGGAGGGAGGGGGAGGCACTGTGGGGAGGGGGAGGAGCTGATCGAGGGGCTGCTGGTGGGTGCTCAGCATCCACCATTTTTTCCCCATGGGTGCTCCAGCCCCAGAGCACCCACAGAGAGTCAGCACCTATGATAGCTTCTCCATTGTTGGTTTATTCAGTGGCTGGCCAAAACCTGCATGTAGGGTGTGTCCCTGCCTGTGTGAATGCTGGTGGGACTGTAGGACTGGGAGCGGTCTACTGCTTGTCACAGCAGCACAGTGTGAGAGGGAGCCCAGGCTGGTGAGTCAGAGGGCTCAGTGGTACTCCAGTTCCAGGTAGCACCCTGGGGGGGGCCCTTACACAGGCATGACAAACAAGATCAAATTACAGAACAATAAGGAGTAGAGAAAATGAAACACTGTATAAGGACGGTGTCAGTGCCTATTTAACCATCCCCAGATTGATAGAAGTTCCTATGTTAAAAGGCCCCTTTAAAAAAAAAAAATCATTTCCTCTCCATGCTGCCTGGAAGCCTAATTACCAACAATGATCACAGAACCATATATTTTACCTTAAAATTAATACATCACATTTGGAATGATATCACACTAATTTATCACAAGATTTATGAAACTTGCACATTTTCTAATGAGATTTATGCAAATATTGCTCAATCCATTGTTTATGCCATAAAAAGTTCCATCTCAGAAGCTGCACCGTCAAACAATCTCATTCACTTTTATGGATATCCATCCTTGCCCCTTTAGTCTCTTGAAAAGATGATGGATCAAAGGGTGGCTATATTTTAGATCTCTGTATGCACCACAGAATGATCATATAGTTCCAAAATTAGCCATCAAAACAAGCATAAAAAATTATATCCTCCTATCAGTGGATGATGGCTCATCTAGCATAAGGTTGGGATCCCTTAATAAAAATAACATTTCAAGGGTCTTCAGGAGAACATTTTCAACTAATCTGAAGAAAATTAGCTAGCAACCCACTTTTGAGAAGGGCTGGAGAACTATAGAGGTACCAGAGAATTGGAAAAAAACAAATATTTACCCTCTGTAAAGTCTAAAGTCAGTCCCCGATAAAGTAATAGAATAAATATTATGAGAAAAAGATGTAAACGTAAAAAAGAAACATGAGCAATGAGCATCATGGAGTTATAAAGGAAGAAATCACACCGGATAAACTTGATTTTTATGACAGAACTATAAAATGAGTGGAGGAAAGGAATGTACAAGATGTACCATCAATTGTACTGTCTTACAAAATTAATTCAAAGTAGCTCAGTTATAAGCGCTGTTTCAGGGCTTGAAAACTCACTGAAGGACATTGTGAGCAGGTGATAGTCCCACTCTGTTCCGGATAAAGTCTGCTCATGTTGTATGAAGTCATGTGTACTTCCCAGCTTGGATTAGCTTTACTGGTAACTCAAAAACAACAGGACACAAGCCTAAGCTTAAGCTTCTCCCCAGCTCTAGCAGTTCCTAAGGTTTCTTAAAGGCAAATCTGATTTTTGAAGGGCATAGACAAGGTGCCATGCCATGAAATGGGGGTGATATAATCTCTGATTCAACTGTAGTTGGACTACTGCATTGCTTTCTGGGCATCTCAAATTGGACAGTGTGCAGTGCTTAATTTGTAATGAAAGAGGTGCCGGGGCTCAAGTAATTAGGTGCCAGAGTTCAAGCAATTTTTTTTTTTTTTACTTTCACAACTGATGTGGCAAGCCCAGAGGTGCCAGGCTCAGCCCTGGCAAGCCCCTGCACAAATTAAGCGCTGAGAGTGTGCAGAGAAGAGTATCAAAAGAGATTAGAGGACTGGGCAGGAGCTTTTTACTCTTTTTTTAAAATCAGTCAGCTACATAGAGCTTGGCTTCAGTGGGGCCATCTGTTGAAATACCATGGCCATATACAACTATTTGCAAGGTGTTTCCGCCAAGAATGAAGAGGATTTAGTCTGGGGGGAGGAGAGTAATTAGAAGTAAAGGAAAAAAAAATGTGGATGGGCTATTAGCAGAAAGTTCCTCACAGTGAGCTCTACTAAGGTGCTGAAGATCTCCAGGAAGCAGTGGACAAAGCCCTATTCACTTGGAACTTTTAAAACTAAACAGGGCAGGGGGACCAACAAAAGAGACAAAACCTAGAGTATATACCACTGGGAACAATCCTGACCTGGCTCCACATGCATGGATTAGATGCACAGTCTTTTCCATCTCTAATTTCTATTATGCGGTGAACATTGCAGTGAAGAGGGGATGACAGAGAGAGAAATTACAATCCAGGAATGAAAATCAACATGGAGATTGAAATCCGTTTCTCACACTAAGAAAGTGGAGGTCCCCTCCCCTCCATTTTAAGGCCTGGGGTGGGGAGGGGAACAGAGAAGAAACAGTGGGAAAGAAGGGTTTGCCTGAGGACTGAATGAATATGGAGAGTGAAATCCCTCTGGCTTTCAACTCTGAAGTAGATTGTGTGTTTTCCAAGATGTGGCAGCACCCTCTTTAGGAAGTAGGTGTTAGGGTGGTGTTGGTAATCCTAGAGCTGATTTAACATGAAAGCAGAAATCCCTATTTACTGTTGGAAATATCAAATCAGAAAACTTGCCTGGCATGGAGTGTCCACCTTGCATTGCTTTTTGGTGAACCCTCCAGACCAGAGACTCAAAAACAAGGGACCTATGGCTGTTTACAGCATGGGTGGGGAGAATCCTGGGACTCTGGATGCTTTTTTGGAGGAAAAGAAATTTAATGAATTTTAGGGCTAATTTGCATTACTTGAGATAGCTTTGGCCAGCTGGCCAAGAGAAGAGGTTCAGAGATCAAATCCTACTCCTGTGAATACAGGGAAAGGTAAATTTCCTCTTTGTGTTAGATTCATGGAGCTTGAATCTGTATTGCCTCTGGGTGAGGGGGAGAAGGGGGAGAGAAACCTGATCTCTCTGTGTTGTGTTTAGGAGTTGAAGCACTGTAATCTCCTGGTCTACCCAGGCAGGAAAGATCTGGGAGGAGGTAAAGAGGGGGAAGGGAAATGGTTTATTTCCCTTTGTTGTGAGACTCAAGGAATTTGGGTCTTGGGGTCACCAGGAAAGGTTTGGGGAGACCAGAGTTTATCAGGTACTCAGAATCCTAATTGGTGGCAGCATATCAGATCTAAGCTGGTAATTAAGCTTAGAGGATTTCATGCTAGTACCTCATTTTTTGGACTAAGGTTCAGATTGAGGAAAGAATACTATGAAATGGTGGCAGTGTGTGGGAAAGATAAGAATCCAAAAGTAAGATTATTATTTTTCTTTTCTCTGCTAGCTGTTTGTAAGCAGGAGAGGGGGTTTTCAAACCTACAGCCAGAAAATTTTTTTTTCCTTGCTCCGTTCTGGCTGTGCATAGCATGTGCTCCAACCCCCTAATAATTTTCATTGCCCTCTGCTGGACTCTCTCCAATTTGTTCACATCCTTTCTGTAATGGGGGCCCCTAAAAAACTGGATGCAATACTCCATATGTGGCCTCACTAGTGCCGAATTGAGGGGAATAATCACTTCCATCCATCTGCTGGCAATACTCCTACTAATACAACCCAATATGCCATTAGCCTTCTTGGCAATAAGGGCACACTGCTGACACATATCCAGCTTCTCATCCACTGTAACCCATAGGTCCTTTTCTGCAGGACTGCTGCTTAGCCAGTCGGTCCCCAGCCAGTAGCGGTGGATGGGATTCTTCCTTCTTAAGTGCAGGACTCTGCACTTGTCCTTGTTGAACCTCATCAGATTTATTTTGGTCTAATCCTCCAATTTGTCTAGGTCATTCTGGATCCTACCCCTACCCTCCCGAGTGGCCGCCTCAAATACCTGCTTGCTAAGCTGGTGCCTGGAGCCAGCCCTTGGGACCCAAAGAAAGGTATGAGCACACTCTTGTAGCTACAGCAAAGGATTATAAAGAGGCAGTAATAAACTAAGCCCTGAGGCAAGGGCTATCAACTGAACTGGGCATGGCCAATTGTTTGTCCCAAGCTTACGATTGGCGCCTCCAGCATGGTTAGAGAGAATGCAGGGTAGTTCAATTCAAGGGGTTACACAACAAATTTAAAAATGACAAAAGGTTCACAGTGACCATTTGTGGACCAGATCAGTTCTAATCCCTAGTGTCCATTCAAAGTTGATTATTAACGCATGCTCCTCCAGGAAAAAAAACAAAAACAAACAAACAAAAAAATATGACTGTTGGTTATGAGTATCCTTCTGAAATCAAGGCTTATCTGTAACAGGCAGATGTCATTCTACCCTTGTCATCCTTACCCTCTGGGCTGTCTCTTCCAGTACTTCCTGCAGACTAGAACTCTGAAACAACACTTGCTGCCATCCCTGGGCTAAAACTTCCTTCCTCTAGTCCTGAACCCAGCCCTCTAGCTGCCTCTGAACTCTTAACTCTAAGATTCTCCAGAGATTACCAGGAAAAACTGCCTCAGATGGGAGTTCTGCAAGCATCCTTTTTGTGCTTGCCCTACTCTTCAAGAAAGAAGCTCCTTAAACAGGTTTAACTCAGGTCTTTCCTTGTACATACTGGTTCCACCCTCCGAAATAATCTGACTGGGGGCTGCAAGGGAGGGTGTAATAGGATAGTCTGCCCCTTTAAGGACCAGGTGGTCCAGGGCTAGCCATCCCTGTTTAATTAGCCATGTCCTGCATACTTATGTTGTGCATAGGATTTAAAAAAGGAGGAAGCCCACCAGTTAGGGGCTGGTTGTGGACAGGGGCGGCTCTAGGTATTTTGCTGCCCCAAGCACGGCAGGCAGGCTGCCTTCGGTGACACGCCTGCAGGAGGTCCGCCGAAGCCGCGGACCAGCGTCCCTCCACAGGCATGCCCCTGAAGGCAACCTGCCTGCCCCCCTCTCAGCGACCAGAAGAGTGCCCCCCGTGGCTTGCCGCCTCAGGCACATGCTTGGCGTGCTGGTGCCTGGAACCACCCCTGGTTGTGGAGAAGAGGAGCTGACCTAGACTGTGGCTCGAGAGCTGAGCTACAAGAGTGGAAGTAACTTTTGAGGGCAGCCCCTTGGACATGGGGTGGGATCCAGAGAAGCAATCCTCAAGCCAGTATGCGACAGACTAGACTAACAACATAACTTAACAATTAAGTTAAACCTTGTTGAATTAGTTTTAATACTTTTGGGGTGCATTGTATTAAAAATGTGTAGGTGTTATTGTGGAATTGTATATACTTGCTCTAGGAGACTGACTATTAACATGGGTGGCAAGTTTGTAGAAATTTTGGTGGTTCCCAGAACCCGCCCCCCAACTCCGCCCCTACCTGCCTAAGGCTCTGAGAGGGGGTTTGGGGGGGGAGGTCTGGGGTGCAGATCCTGGGCTGGGGATTAGGGTGCAGGAGGGGTGCAGGCTTTGGGATGGAGTTTGGGTGCTGGATGCAGGCTCCAGGCTGGGACAGAGGGTGGGTGTGCAGGAGAGGGTGATGGGTGCAGGCTTTGGGATGGAGAGTTGGGGCGGCTCTGCTGGGGTGGGCATAGGAAGGGGTGAGGGGTCAGGCTTGGGAGGAAGTTTGGGGGGGCAAGTGTGGGGGGATGGGAGGGGCAGCCTCTGGGAGGGAGTTGGATGAGAGGGGTGCAAGGTGAGGGCTGTGGGCTGAGAGACGGGATTCATGATGCAGGAGGGGGCTCAGGGCTAGGGCAGAGGGTTGGGGTGTGGGGTGAGGGCTGTGGGGCTGAGGATGAGGGGTTCATGCTGCAGGGGGGGCTCAGAGCTGGGGATGAGGATTAGGTGCAGAGGGATGAGGGTTGTGGGGCTGAGGATGAGGGGTTCATGCTGCGGTGGCGGCTCAGGGCTGGGGATGAGGATTAGGGTGCAGGGGATGAGGGGTTCATGATGCAGGGGTGCTCAGGACTGGGGCTGAGGATTAGGGTGCAGGGGGATGAGGGCTCTGGCTGGGGATGAGGATTAGGGTGCAGGGGGATGAGGGCTCTGGCTGGGGATGAGGATTAGGGTGCAGGGGGATGAGGGCTCTGGCTGGGGATGAGGGTTTGGGGCATTGGAGAGGCTCAGGGCTAGGGCAGGGTAAGGGCAGCCTGCCTTGCCATTAGCGGAGGGCAGGCACTAGGACCCTGGGGCAGCAGACAGCAGTTCTGCCGGGAATCACTCTGCTCCAACAGCACAAGCAGGCAGGGGAAAGGCGCGGACTGTTTTTTGTCATGCAGGGACATGGCGCGGCGGGCAGGGGGGATACCCAGGGGGAGGGGTGGCAGGCGGGGGCTGGGACCTGCTCCAGGCAGGGACGCGGCTGGGGAGGCCCGCAGGGGCTGGGGCCCATCCAGGCAGGGCTGGGGGAGAGACTCAGCTCCAAATATTGCTGGAGCAGGGCACCCGGCCCTGAATATTCCTGGAGGCCGAGCACCACAAATGTATATAACCTGCCACCTATGCTGACTAATGCAATCTCTGCAGGGTATTAGGAGCTTCAAATGGCTTTTTGGAACAATACCCATGAAGGGGATTTCTACAAAGTACATGGGGGTAAGGAGAATGCAAATGACCCACTTGTACCTTCAAAAGGGTGGATTCAAAGGGTTTTTCTCCATAGGGTGTCTGTTACCTACTGCTGGAAACTCCAGATCAGCCCCCTACCCCACTCCACCCCAAACCATATAAGCGTGTTCTAAACATGTCGTGAGGGTACTTGTTCTGAGCTGAAGCAGTAACCACAAGGATCCTCTTGGGTGGAGGTCTGAAGGACTTCTCTGGCAGAATCCATGATAGGGTTGGGGTGATCTCTGGTAAGCTTATTAGCACGCATGTAGGTTCTTGGTTTTAATACCTTTTCTCTGTAGTGCTTTTTACCTTCAGAAATAAATGGGCTTGCATAGGAAGTGCTGTGTGGTACTTCTAACTGGTGACAATTACTCGGTCAGCAGTCTCAGAAGAGAAAGCAAGCCAGTATGCTTGGGCAGCCTGTCTCTGTTGGGAATAACACAGTGAAGGCAAGGAATGGTCCAGCCTGGAAATATCCCAGTCACAAGGGAGCGAGACACAGGTTTCTACCCGAGCAAGACAACAGCTGGGGAGCTGGAGGTCTGAAAGTGGGTACCCTTGCTGGACCACTGAGGGGAAATGCAGGTGCGGTTGCCCTGAACTGTGACACGGTGTTCTGCAAGAGGAAGAGGGAACTGAAGAGAAGCCCAGGAGGGGCAGAAGACCATTGTGATTTATGTTGTACTTGGACTCCCAGTGGGCAAAAGCCCACAGAGCCTATGCTCTGATAAGAGTGAGAAGAACTGCAAGTTGAAGCCAAGAGGGTTGCAAGACCTATTATTGTGGAAGGTGGTGTTTATCTGGGGAATACAAGTATCCCAGCGGGGGACTGAACTTTTAAGCGACTTGGCCAGAGGATGAGGCTATGATAGACCCAGATGATGGTGGCCAACAAGAGGCGGAAGCCAAGGGGAAGACCCAACAACGCCACACCCAGCTAAAAGGGGGCGATGACTAGTGAATCACCTCTGTGCATGTGGAACCTTACTCTGGGATGGGACTCTGATAATGGAGGAATTTAGTGGTCCATCAAAACATCCTGACCAATCCAAGGATAACAGCTTGATCCTCTGCTGGAGACACTAATGTCCCCTTCAGAGTCCTTTACAATATTGCTGACAGTGCTGTGGAGAAACGCTGGGCTTTCCTGAACAGTAAGTACAAGCTTTGCTTGAAAGAAAAAAGTGTCCGTCAGACTGACAAGTGGTATCGGATGTTGCTGCCATAACAGAACTAGGCCGCCAGAAGGCAGTACCTGCACCTCTGACCAGGGGTCCACCTTCAAGCACCACACAGGACATCATTCCTAGGAGCTTTATTTTGCATAATATCAAACACAGCAGTAACAAAACAGCAGATATAGGCATAGTTATCAAAGCACCAACCCTACTACTGACATACAGGTACAGCAACAGGAGAGCAAGCCCTACCAATCCTTTGGAACACAAATTTCAACCATCACACTCCTCTTCCATCATTCTGCCAAGTCAGTTCTTTAATGAGCAGGAGACAGAGCTCCTCTTACCAACAGTTCTTCAAAGGGCAACATAATCAATTATAGATATTTCTCAATAAGGTATTTAGTAGGTGGTGGGTAAGGGAATTGAACAGCTATCCTCTCCCACTTCCATTAGGAATCCAGGCAAACATACAGTTTTTCATCTAATCACCTGTTTTCTTGGCTGGTTCCACATCTAACTTGCCTTTCTATTTACACAGTGAAGTTTCATAAAATGAAATGGGGTGGAGATAAGTGGAGACCTGAAAGAAGAGGAAGAAACTGGATGGCAGCAGGAACCAACTGCTGGACAGTTCCAGGGACAGAGTGGAAGACCGAGAGAAGAGTTTCAGACCTGCTATTACACTTTCCTTCATACAGATCCTCATTCAAGTTTTCTTCTGTTCCACATGAAGTGTGTGAGGTATGGGTCGGGGGGGCGGGGGCAGACTTCTAAGTCGAAGTTACAAACAATGGAGGGCAAAACACTGGGACGAGACAGCACTTGTATAAAATCTTCATTTCCACACAGGCTCCCTGTGGCAGTTACACAGAGCACCAAGATCCAATTTTATCATTTGCATAAAGCCGTGCCTAGGGTGACTAATCTCATTGGGTGAATTATCAGTGAATAGTGCTTGTGAAGAGTACTAGACAGCTCTGGAAACTGGCAAAGTCCCATTTGCTCACAGGACAGGTAGAATGATCTTTCCGACGAACGTGCCCCAACCCTGATCTGAAGTGAGACATGGAAGTACAGTGTGTGGAACAACATACCAGCACTTACTGACAGCTGTCCATATTGGTACTGACTAGATCTTGCAGTTCACTCCTGCTCGTACACAACTAAGGGCAGCTCACAACATGCAGCAAATGCACTTCTCACTGTTTCAACTCCAATCCCACTACAGAACCCCTCATACTTCCTTATTTCCTTCCTTGGGAGGACCCTCTGTTCTGGGTCCTAGCATAATGATGTATTCATTGCCAGCCATTTTTCCCTCTCCAAATTAGGTCATGCTATCCATTAAGGATATGCACATCCCATAGTTTCTATATGGTAAACTAATTCTAGAGCTGATGGTGGCTGGCAGAGGTGGGGGTGGTACATATGGAGACAGCACAGGGACATACGCAACAGCACCAACAGAAGGAAGGGAAGGTGCAGCAGCAGCAAGAGTGGTGTGGGAAAGTCAGCAGCACCAGCTGGGCCCAGACCCAAAAGTCTGGAGGAGAAGGAAGGCAGGCAGAAGGCTGGAGAGTTGAGGAATGGGTAGGAGGAGGAAGTCAATTGAGTTTGGTGTCCTTTGGAGAGTAGGTAGGAGGAGAAGGAAACTAAGGAGGAGGGAAAATGTGGGGTGGCCAGACAAAGGCAGAAGAAACACACCAATCCATTGAGAACTGGATTGAGTCCACAGACTAACTTTGCACCCCCAAGCACCAGACAGCAAATGACTTTCATTCACAACCCACCTGTGTCAGTCCTCAGCAGAGTTTCCATATTGAACTAGAGGTTCTCTGAGCTATTCAGTCCCCTAAGTGTTTAAAGGCATGGCTTTGCCAACTATGTCAGAAAGTCGTCTTGCAGAGACCAAGTTTTGCATTTGAGAAAACTCATATCAAATAGCAACTGCAAAATGATCATTTCTCAGTAGAATTTCCAAACTGGCTTGGATTTTGTAGTGGTTGATGTTATTTTGGATTCATTATGCACCAACTTCCAGAAACAAAGATGATTTGTATAAATTATTCAGATTGCCACCAGGCTAGTTGTACAAGGAATCACAGAGATTATTAATAGGCAGAACTGCAATACTTATGAAGGGTTCCAGCTTGAAAGTACAAGGAGGAAACTGGAGAAGTGAGACACAGGTTTTCTAGATTCAGATTGGGAAGATTGTGCTCATTATGGTAATTGCCAGCTAGCAAGCACTCAAGGGCAAATAGAGGACCTCGGACCCAAAGGCTTCTGATTACAAGATCCTCAAACAAGACTCAAAGTCAGGATCCTCACAGACTGGAGGTAGCAGCTTTACCAGGTGAACCAATGGAGAATATTAATCATTTGCAGGCGTACACTTTGAAATGCTCAGGTAGAAGATGTTGTATTACAAACAAATGATTTAGCCTCAATGTTCCTGCAAAGTAACTAAGTGATTATCCCTCCTAGAAACTGAGCACAGAACTTTTCAGGGCAGGGACAAACTTTCTATTGTTTAGACAACATGTAGCACACTGCAAGCAGCTGTAACACAAACAAGTACTGGGAGTAGAACCCAGGAGACCTAAGTCCCAATCCCCCACTCTATCCATTGGCATACTGAACCAGCACACCCGTTCTCCCCACTGGAGGTCACCTCTTTCATATCACAATGCTTTGAGTACTGTGCATTCAACGTGAAATGGACTCTGGAAAGAGCAGACTGATCTGGCATCCTCAGGTTCATATAATATTGGCTCTGGTGACCTGAGCTGAAGGAGAAGAAGTGAGCTGACCCCTTCTGGAGATGCTTTGGCTGGAGGCAGTGTACAGCTCTTATTACACATGCTCCAAAGCAATGGCTCTCCCAGAAATCTTATGTTTTGCCTGGCAAGAAGATGAAGTGGCCTTAAGGTTCCTACTTCTGTCAGAAGGAAGAAAAGCCACAGTGCTGGAGAGCTTACCTGTAGCCCTGCCTCTCTGCTATGCTACTTTGAACTGCTGAAGAGAAGGGGCATTGGTTTATACACACACACACAAGATTAGTGCACACCTAGCTGGTATCAGGTATCAGAGGGGTAGCCATGTCAGTCTGGATCTGTAAAAGCAGCAAAGAGTTCTGTGGCACCTTATAGACTAACAGACGTATTGGAGCATGAGCTTTCGTGGGTGAATTTTGCATACATCTGATGAAGTGGGTATACACCCACAAAAGCTCATGCTCCAATACGTCTGTTAGCCTATAAGGTGCCACAGGACTCTTTGCCACCTGGCTGGTGGCATTTTCACCCTGCTTGTGTATTCCGTCTACATTGTGATATTCTGCTCCAATACAGGCATGCCCTGGCATTTGTCAGCGTGCCTCAAAAGGGGTTCCATTGGCCAGAAAGCTGTGTGGTGTGTTCCCAACCAGGAGGTTGGTTCTATCCAGTGTGGATGGTGTAGTCTACTATTACGCATATGGCATAGTGTTAGAAGTACTGTGGTTTGGACAAGGTCCCTTCTGCCCACTACTGGTGGCTGCTGTTCAACTGGCAGCTACAAATCCCTATTTTAGAGCAAAATCAGCAACATCATCATTAGGCTGGCCAGTATGGTGGTTTGGTGTCCAGAGTCTACTCTGGTCCAATAGCGAAGTGCACTGGGAAGGAAAAGCTCTCTAGAGAAATCAAGGTAATGCTAGTTGGCTGAAGTCAAAAAAGGGTATGGGGTCAAAGGCCAGAGCTGTCCTATAAGGTTCTGAGTCCTTTACCAAAGGGGATTTTACAAGTAGTGACCATTACTGAACCGGTTTCAGTGCCTGAACTTACACTAGATGATTCAATCCACTTATTATGAAGTATATGTATTTCAGATACAATAAAAACCTTCTGCTTTGCATCCTTCCTCCACCCACTGCACAGATGAGAGTCTACAACCCATGATCCCCAAGCTACAGCTGTAGTATGAGTGAGACCCATGGGAATAGAGCAAGAGCTGGCAGGACTCACCTTTAAAGAGTTAATTCTTGGTTAATCAGCTATATACCCTCCATATCCCCTTCTCCTCCCCTACCACAAAAACAGACCAATCAAAAAACCAACAGAAATAACCAGCCACTGGATAGCTAAATTTAACAAATTGCAGTGCAGATGAATACCTAACAAAGACGGTGGTGAGAGGGTCTGAGGAAGATTACAGGACTAGGGAGATGCATGTACACCATCTTTAACAAAAACCACACCTTGCATGTGGATGCTTCTATGCTACTATTGCGTGTGGCGTATGGAACTCAGAAACACCTTAAGATATCAATTCTAGCTCTGAAGTGGCCTTGCACAGAGCAGATGCTAGTTCCAAGGCTGCTGAGAGGCGATGGCTGCTCACAATGGAAGTCACGTTTCAGGTTTTTTCCAGTGCTTCTCTTTTTCTTCCCCTCTCCAGCACAGAAGTGCCAAAAGAGAAAGTGGGGAGAGAGACTTTGCAAGTGGCACATGGTATCTCAGCCACGACTGCTTATCTATGTCCCTGCCACCGCTCCACGGTAAATTGCTTGTTGATAAATGAGGCTATTTAGGAGCGAGTGATGCCAACATTTACTGTTATTAATGACACCCATGTGGAGAGACATTTAAAAGCGGCCTGGTGTTCTATTGTCCTCTCACATGTGAGTAATGGGGCAGTTCAGTTACAGGACTTTAAAAACCAGCTTGGGGTGTTTAACACCAGAAACAAAATAAACCTGGGGGAAATGAATGGATTACACTGGACTGATGATTCACTAATGAACTGATAAATCCTTCCTGCTTTAGAGTGGGCTGATCAGAGTTCTGGTCTTCGGCTGACCTCAAGTCCAGGACATTCCACCTTTCAACAACTTCATATTCAAGCCTTCCTCCTACATCCCATAAGAAACTACAATTCCACTCATAAATACAATGCATAAGAGCAGGACAAACCCAAGCCCTCTCAAAGCTGACAGACTGGGGAGTTCATCATCACTCTCTCCCACAGTTATATCTAGAAAACCCAACCAAATAAAACAAAAGTCAAAACCTAACAGTTGGCCTGCATTAGAGGAGCAAGCCTTCCTGATGTACTAATAACGTGAGGTGTGCCATGGAGAGCTGAATTAGCTAAAGCATTGAAAGCTTACACAGCGCTCTTCCATCAGTTTGCATGTGTGAGATGCCAAATGTGGCCAGAAGAACGATGAGCAGAAAATAAAGAGTTTTTGCTGGAAAAGACTCTTACAATAGAACTTCTCAGGTGCTGGTGAGGTGTGGAAACATACAAGTATGCACCAGAAGTCTGCTTCTGAGTTAATGTACCCAGAAGTATTTTATCCATGAAAGAATATACTACTGCAAACAAACATCTGGATGTCCTTGTTAAAGTGAATGATTTACTCAGCGAATTTAACTCAGTCAGAAGGGCTATCTTCAAATAGGCTTGGATCTTACAAATATATTATTTGAGTATATTCAATGCGTGGTTTATTAAAAACATATTTCAGTCTATGGATTTCTTGCTAATTGTTCATTATGACTATTGTTCTGAGTATTGGCAATTTGCAATTCACATTGCACAATTGGTCACCTAAGGCACATGGGACTGTTTCTGCCCAGGAGCACCGCCAGCTTTTTTGCCGCACTAGGCGGCAGAAGGTCCCAACCCTGAAATGCCGCCCCCAACAGAGGCAGCGGAAGGTCCCGCCCCCGAAATGCTGCCCCCGACAGAGGCAGCAGAACATCCCACACCCAAAATGCCGCCCCCCAAATGTTAGTGCCCTAGGCGACTGCCTAGGTCGCCTAATGGGTTGTGCTGGCCCTGTTTCTGCCTCTGGATTGAATGGATGTCTAAATCCAGAAACAGCTTCCAAGATGGCCATGTGAACACCTATGCAAACATGGGGAGTATTAACAACACTGTCTGTCTGTGAATTTCCTTGAAAACAAAATGTCATTTGCATGAATGTGAATACAAAGTGAGTAAAAGGAGCTGTGAAATACCAAAATGAAGTCACATTGTTGTATTCAGAAGAACATTCATGAACATCTCACTAAAGCAGTCACCCAACCCTAGTTCCATCTGTGGTTCCTTACCCAGCATCCCAACTATACATTTCTGATTTCCTTATCTTGTTCTCTCAGCTCTTTGTCTCAACAATCCAACAAACATTTATTGCGCAACAGTGGAATAGGAAAGGAAATCAGGAATGCAAACAATAAAGACTTGTAAGAGAAACCTCAAAACACCAAGAGATTCTCCATGGAAGAAGCCCATCAACTCTACAGTAATCAAATTTCCATGTAAAATAATCAATATGCCAGCTCCCTCCAGAGAGTTACACTAGTCCCAAACATCAGGTTTGAAATACCCAATTCCATTGAAACCACAGGTTTTAACCCCTGCAGGACTGACTCAACCCTTCAACTCTCTGAAGCAGATAAACTGTAGTAACGTGCAAAGGACTACGTGTCAGCTCTACCTGGATAGTCACTAAACCCATGGCACCTTTTGTATGTTGTTACTGTGTACCAGCTGCCCAACTGATTGCCAGGCTTCACTTCAGGTACAGTTGCTTTTCAGTAGAAGGTGAAGTTATTCCTCTATGGCTTGTAAAGCATTCTAAGTAGATTTTGAAAAACATTACTATTCTGGAGCAAGCATGTTTTATTTTTATGACAGACCAGTGAAATCATTTGCTTTTTCATTGTCTTCATCACTGTGGTAAAAGGTGAAGA
This sequence comes from Chelonoidis abingdonii, assembly GCF_003597395.2. Lineage (NCBI taxonomy): Eukaryota > Metazoa > Chordata > Testudines > Testudinidae > Chelonoidis > Chelonoidis abingdonii. Next base: position 24,096,428 of record NC_133783.1, read on the forward strand.
AAAATTTGTGCATGGATGGGTAAAATTGCATAATATTGCAAGCTTGAGGTAGAGATACCTCAGAAATAAAGGGGTTATGCAAGTGAAAGATAGTGGGCAAAATCCTGTCCCATTGACTTCAGTAGGTCCAGAATTTTAGGGAGTGTCCCACATCTGCAGGGAAAATTAACTACTTCTTCAGGCACAGCAGAAGCTGCTGTAGGGAATACAGGAGAAGCTCTGACAATAGTGGAGCTCACAGCTTTCTAGTCCAGCCCTTAGAAGTAGAAAATCTGTGCTGTACATCAACAGTTCATTAAAAATAACTGTCAGGGGGTGGATAGAGTTTGAAAAGTAGGACAGTACCCAGTCCCTAGAGACGTTAGTGCAGGAGCTACTAGACTTTGCATTTCCATTCTTTATTTCTACTGGAGGATACAGGTATTACCCAGTCAGGTTCTTCTTCTCACAAAACAGCATGTCTAGGACATACGCAACATCTCATACTTCAGATAAACCTCCATGAACATGTAGGAATGTGACTCTTACAGAATGAAGAGAAGTAGCAGTTTAAATGTGGGGGGAAATAGGGGCTCTGGAGCAATGGGATTAGTTTAGACCTTCCTCCGCCTGGTTCTCTCTCAGCCCTGTTGAGACAGAGAGGATGGAGTAAAGGAGTCGCTACACTCTGGTGTCATTTGACTGTAACAATACTGAGGCTTGGTCTACACTACGAACTCCTGTTTTCCAAACCTCTGAACAACATAGTTAGACCAACTGGTGTAGACAGCGCTATGTCAATGAGAGAGCTTCTCCCATCAACACAGCTACCACCTCTTGGGGAGGTGGTGTACCTACACTGATGGGAAAAGCTCTCCTGTCAGAGTAAGTAGCATCTTCACTAAGTGCTGCAGCTACAGCACTGTAAGTGTAGACAAGCCCTAAATATGAAATAAACTAATGCAATGGAATCCTGATCCTGGGAAGAGGTGAGAGATTTCAGACCAACGAATGGCCAAGGTGACCTAGAAGAGTCAAACTGATAAGAAGCAAGTCATGCAGCTTCTACTGCACTCAGGTTTGCAGCTCCAACATGTGGCTTTGATTCTATGCATGTCTCTCTCCCCTGTACCCAACACAGCCACAGCATAAAAACTGCCTCAGTAAAAAATCTTAAAAACCCAAAGTAAAAAAAACAAACCCCCCACATGAAATCCCAGCTGTCTAGTTGTTTGAAGGAGTGGGGGGGAAGTCATCACACTGGTTTCATGGACTGTTCTAAAAAGAGAAATCTATGGACGGAAAAATGATCCAATAAATCACTGTTTTAGACTTTTCTTTCTTCAATTTCTCAGAGTAAAGCTTTTTTCCCCCCTTGAAGCCCTAATTAATTGCTTGTCATTAAGAGAGAGATGGATATTGCCCACTAAATTCAGCATATGCTTGCCAGTCGCTACTTGTAAACATCAGAGAGGAGAAAATTGCAACACACAGCAGCCTGTGTACTGATAGCTAGTATGTCAAGTATTTTTCCATCTCATTCAATACTATCAGCTTCCATAATACCCCTGACTCATGTGTCAAACCAGCTTACTCCCAGCACCTCATCAGTCCACTGTATCTTGAAGTTCCCTTCAGCTAAGCCAATTAGCTCCTAAAAGCCAATTCCTTAACACACTATGAACATTCCGCTACATGTACATTGCCAGGAGAGGTGAGAATCCTGGACTAAGGTCCACATGAACTCCCTGTACTGGCTATGTTCCAGCACCATTCCCGAGAGCAAGAGGTTTAAGATGGGACTTGAATTAATGAGTTCCCCTCTATGACATATGGAGCAGAAAGGAAGGGAAAATGTATTGAATACAGATTTTAATTCTGAAAACTCATGTATTTGCTGGAAACTGAACCCTTCCTGTGCTATTTAGCCATTCCTGAAGTGAAAAGAAAAATCTAACTAGGTTTGCAGAGCGCAAATCTGCATTTAGTACTTTGTCCTTTCCTACTCAATGCCCACATTCCTCATGGAGAAGCTCACCAACTCCAGCCCTAGCTTCTTTCACAATTGCCTATGATGATTTCCAATGCATGAATACCGGCTGTAGTAGTTCATAGAAGGGGTCACTGAAGGGAATATCAGTCCAATAGGCATTCTGGAATTTTGCTCAAGTAGTTATCAGTGGTGTTAAAAAAGCCCCAACAACTGGAAAATAGAGTTGAGCTCAGAAGCTGAAGTCTGGTATAAAACCCTGATCTGGGTCTGGCTTCGCTCTGTCCCTAGATAAAAATCAGCCAGTGATAAGATGAAGGAACCTAGTAACCATTTTAAGGCTAAAGGTGGAGTCCTAGGACTGTGTAGTATGGGGCCATGGCATTGTCCTGAGACAAGCACTGTCATACAGGAAACATCACACCTGATACAGCTCAGAACATGGCTCAATTCCACCTTGATATTTTCTGCCTCACTCAACCATCAGTTTCCAACTAGAAGCACAGCTACCTAGTGTCATACCAAGGAACAATCACACAAATTCTCTCAAATGGACACACTTCTTAGGGAAAGTCAATTGATTTTCATGTTTTTGCCTCTTCATGTCACAATACTCCACTGGACTGAGTCTTTGTTTGCATGAGGTTCATAGAAATACAGGGCTGGAAGAGACCTAGAGAAGTCATCAAGTCTAGTTCCCTGCACTGGGGCAGGACCAAGTAAACCTAGACCATTCCTAACAGGTGATTTTCCAACATGTGCTTACAAGCCTTTGGAAGCCTATTCCAGAGCTTAACTACCCCTTGTGACACCTGCATGCCATACTCTGCATCAAATGGTAGGATAAAAGTATCAATAATGAGGTTTTGGAATGTACTCATGCCACAGGGATTGAAACCAGGCTTATCGCATCACAGGTACGCTGGGCTGGTCATGTGTTGAGGTTGGAAGATGTAAGAACCTGCAGGACTGGAACCTGGGACCATGGGAGTTCTGTGCTGCTGACGCCACCACATCACCATGGGAGGCTTAAACTGGACTCCCATGAGAGGACCCTATGAGGCTGGGCTTGGCAGGAAGTACAACCCAGCAAGACCTGAATGGTCGGCCCTTGCAGGGCTGATACCAGTACTTAGACTGGGAAGCCGTGATGGAAAGCTGTCTGAGCAACACAGACTGCTTGCCTGCATCCACTCCACCCCATGCTCACAACAGACCCTAGACTCCAACTTCTGACCCTGGTTTGTCCTTGACTTTGCTCTTCAATGTCTGTTTGCAACCTAGTGCCTGACCCTGATCTCCTGGTAATCTGACCTTGCCTGTCTCTCTGTTTGCCCCGTGGACTATCTTGGACTCTGACTTCTCAGTATCTGACTCAGCCTTACTCTCAACTCCTGCTTGGGCCACTAGGTCTATCTGAACTCATTCCAGTCATGACAGACAACACCAGATCACCATGGCAGTTGCTGTATGGCCATCTGAAAGTGGGCCCACTGAAACATAATGTGAAACAGTGCAACATTGATGTTGACAGCTGGGGGAAGTCAGCCACAGATAGATCAGGATGGTGAGAAGTAGTCAACATTGGGATTACCCAGTTCAGGATTAACTGCCTTATGGATCTTGAGGCACAGTGTCAGATTCAGCAGGCACAGATTTTACTCCCTTCCTCGGCATTGAGCTGCCTACGCACTTCATGTGGGAGGGACCACCACTCGTGCATCAGTCTTTTTAGCCACAACAACCACACCCTCTCCTGATAGAATACCATCATCAGCTTCATCTTCAGTCACGAAGGACAACCACCACCCTTATGGTTAGAAAGTTTTTCCTAATATCAAATCTAAATGTCCCTTGCTGCAGACCAAGCCCACTATTTCTTGTCCTACCTCCAGTGGACATAGAGAACAATTGATCACACTCCTCAACATATTTGAAGACTGCTATCAGGTCCCCTTCAGGATTTTATTGCAGGAGGGCAAAATGCACTGGCAGGAGGCTAAATGGCACATTAAATTAATGCACTAACATTTCACCTCTGCAGACCTGGGCTTACGATTGTGACTTAGAATCACAAGTGAAACAAACATGGCAGGCTCAGCCTGTCCATAGCTCCTATTGGACTTTTGTTTATATTACTGCTTCATGGCAGGATTGAGGCATATTGGCCTCACTCAATGTAAAAGAAGCTTGCCCATTGCCTGCCTGTACAGTGCCTCATTCTAGCCAGTTATCACTCCCTTTTCATCAACATGGAACACACCTCTTTTCCTCCCTCCCATTAAAGGATAGTCATTTTAGTATGAGGTAACTAAGATATGGAGCACTGCAAAAAGGTGAATGGTGGAAACCTCTTGATTCTGGCCCTTGTCCTTGTGAGAATGAAGAGAGCACTGCTGCCTCGGCACCTCCCAAATTTTCTCAGATTTGGAGTAAAGCCTGAGATTATAACTATCATTATTAAAGACTAGTAATAATCCCTATTAACCAGCAGTGGATGAGAAGGGAATAAAGAAAGGATTTTCTTAGCAGAAAGAACTGCAAGAGATTCATAACTTTCTTAATGCCTGTACAAATAAAATAGATACCTTCACTGCATCTGTTTTGCAATCAACCTTACTCTTTCCATCTTCAACAGGAAAATGCTTCTATTCCTCTCTTCCTTTTTAGAGAAATTATTCACAAAGGCATTTTTGAAAGAAAAAAAATAGCTTTCTGGTTCAAATACAGTTGAATCCTAACTGAAGGAGCCTGGCAGGCTACTAAGCCCATGATTGCCGCTAATGCGACATGGTGACCCTCCCAAGAGGAAATTCATTTAGCATCTTATTGACCACACAACAAAGAAAAAGATAAATGTATGGAAATGGCTAGTACCTGCAGCAGCACAGCTGTGGCTTGAAAGTTTTGAGAACAGATCAAAAGGGAGAGATTACCACTAGCACTGATTAGAGTGGGGTATAGCGTGAAGTGGTGTACAAAATTCCCTCAGGCAGTTATGCATGTCTACCTCAGGACTGCTCTGTCTCAGTCCTGCCACTTCAATTCTGAAAGCCACACAAAGCTCTCCTCCAGTGTTTCAAACCTTAGCCTCTTATTATGAGGAAATAGGACTCCAAAGGTGAGTGCATCAAAACCTTGTACAAGTTGGCTTCTCTTATATTAAGGCAGATTTTCTTGCTTTACAATTATAGTTTTCCCAGTGCACAGGTACACCCCATTATTTCTTCTCTCTAGGGTGGCAACCCCAAGACAGCCTTCTATCTCACATGCACACACAGCTTGCAGTCTTCCTTCAACCTCCTGGTAGCAGCAACAGGATCCGACGTGTCTCAGAAATGACTGATGAATCAGTAAGTTGTTTTCAAGCAACTTGCGTGCCTAACCAGCATGCAGGATGACAGACCTTGGGAACCGGGGCATTAATACTGGAGATTTATAGTCAAATCTGTCACGGATGGGGAAGTTTTTCCAAAGAACTACTCTGCCTGAAGGTCGCTTTTCCTGGGTCCTAAGTGCAAAGAAACTTTCTCATGCACCACTCCCCCAAGCAAAGAGAGCATCAGCATGCTGGAAGAAAGGCAAGGGCATGCTGCCAGCTACTCTGCTCTGCCTTCTGTTGGTGTACGTTCTCAAAAACTCTGTATTTCCAGGGATGAGACACTGATTTCCACAGGGCATTTGATGCATTAACAGGATGCTCACACATGCTACTATTTACAGGAAACTTTTTTAACTCATTAGGTGCTTGTAGTTAGTTATTTGCCACCTCTGTAATCTTAGTATTTTTGCATTTGTGACTGGCACTGAGATTCCCAAAACCAAGAGATTCAATAGAAGCTTAGGCAAATCTTGGAAAGATGTCTTCTCACAGTGAACATCATCCTAAGGGATTCACCATGAAAGGGAACCAAAGGCATATCTACATTGCCCTCAGGTCAGACTATGGGGGCACCCATAGCAGTACACACTAACATTCTGGGCTGTAACTCCTCCATGTGGACATTGTGGGCACGAACTAAAAGGTTCCTAGTTTGCATTAGTGTGGTCCCCCTCAAACAAGACTACATTAATGGAAAGTCAGTCTCTTTTAGTTTGTGCTCAGTATCCACACAGGGGAGTTACAACACCTGCTCTGCATACACCCCACAGTCCAAATTGTGCCCCAAATCACACACGGTGGCCTTTTTGTCCTATGTTTTCCCATTAGGGGGAGCTCTAGATTAGACAAGGTGGCAGCATTTTAATTACTAAGTTGTCTAGACCTGCTCTAAGTAAGGTGTATCAACATGGTAGTTAAAACACATGCAGTGATCTGGAGCTCAGTCTATATTAGTATCCTGACTGTTGCTATCACTACTGACTGACTGTAACGGTGTAAAATTTTAGGGAACGAATCTTGCTGTTGATGCAGCCTGTGGCTGGATTTCTTCTTGCCTTTTTTAAAAAAAAGCTGAATAAATCACACTGTCAATAACTGATCTAGATAAAAGTGTTCAGATTTCATACTTGAGAGCTTGAAGCTGATCACCTGCAGAGGTCACCACAATCAGCTAAGTGCATTTTAGTAGGTTTTCTTCTTCTAAAAGAATCAGTGTTGGACTCTGCCAAAGTAGACCCCAGACTTGGTGGACCTGTGATTTGCTCCGGTAAGGCAAATCCTCTGCTCCTAGACTATGCACGCATCTAACTCAAGTTTGACTCAAAGTATTCTCCAGGCAACATGGTTACACACTTGCACTCAGGACTGAGAACACAGTATGGCATATCTGCTGGTTTTATTCTGGAAAGGAACCGGCCTGTGAAATATAAGCTTATAACAAGTCCAGCAGTCAGGGACATGCCTCTATAATTCTAAGCTGCTCTCTGAGCTTCCTAATCATCTCTATAGACCATATCCAGACAAGGAAAAACAGTGTTTTAAAAGGGTCAGTCAACATATTTTAACTAACATTTCTCACGCAGGTGTAGACATGATTGAACACATTTAAAAACATGTTCTCTGGCTGTGGCCAACCCTAGAGGGAAACCTTAATTTTCACGTGGGTTTAGTGTCTTGCTTTCAAACTATAAATGCTTAAATGGTTTGGAACCTGCCTCTCTCCCTAGACAATATCACATCATTTGTGTTGAACAGTAAAGCAATTAGCCTCATGTTTTCAGAGGCTGTCTTAGGGCAGCAGAGCATAACGTGATAAATCTGCTAAGGGTCAGTCTGCTGCTGCTCTTTTCTCCCTGCTGAGGAGAGTTTTAGGTCACTGGGAGAATGATGGCTGGTGAGGAGTAGGTCAAGGTGGCGTCTGGGGGCCTTACAAGGAGTGTGATGGTTGGAGGCAACTGGCAGATTGCTTCTTTGGACCTAGCAACCTACTGCACATTCCAAGGTTAAGTACATGTGACATGCTACCAAGGACCAAGATTGTTGACCACAGCACTCCAGCAAAAGCAGCGGGGCCCAAGGGCTAGATTGCAAAAAGAAAACTACTTTTGGCACAGCGTTTTCCATGAGGGACTCTTGCCTTTAGAACTCATTCCCCACTTTGGTCCAAAACGGCCTGATTTGGTGATATTCAGGGGTACAGGCACACTGCAAAATCCATCTATTTTCCGGCTTTTGGGGAAGCACAAGTACAAGGACGTCAGTTACAGGAATTCATCAGACAACTCCATGAACAGCTCTTCTAACCTTGTCAAAGTAAATTTCAAAATGCAATGGCAATGAAAGTATTGCTCACTCCCTGCCCCCAAGACAGCCTCCTTCAGATACAGGAGAATACTGAGAAGCAGTGCAGTGGTTAGAACAAGGTAAATAAACTGTAAAACAATTTATTCGATGCATTTTGATTGTCTCTGTTGGCAAACTGTCTGCAAACAGACTACAAATGTGTCAAACATATTGTCAGAACTATTTGTCAATACTCTCTGAACAATTCTTGACCTGTATCTCTTTGGGGAGCAGTTGATCTCAAAATTTGGTACCATTCATTCATATGATATGGTCCTGTTCCCTGAGTGGATGAACCAGAGACTGTGATTTCCAGTGCAGATAGTTATGACTATCAATTTGAAATGTGCTTTCCATGAAAACCACAGAATATTCATGGACTGGCCCTGCCAGCATCCTCAGCAGAAAGCAAACACAAATGGGTGCAGACACTGGCTGAGCTTGTTCACTACAAATTCAAAAGCCTATTTGAGGACGTGTGTCTGGATCTACAGAATCTGTGCTATTTAACAGCCTGTGCTTCAATGTGCCAGATCTCATGGCTTCAGCACCTCCAGGATAGAGCCTTTGAGATACAGCACTCTTGTTTCTCCCCAGGAGCTTTGCCAGCAAGTCCAACTGAGATAGGCTTCTGTACAGCTTTTTACCCTTTTCAGAGATCAATGCACCTCCAAAAGTATTTGCAGCGACTCCATGCAGCCTTTTCAAAACAGGATAGGGTTTAACACAGTCAATTGGAGTACATCATCTGGAAGTCCTTAGGTTATCACAGAGAAGCAAAGGTTAAGATGGAGCCCTGGAATATGGACTTCCTTGAGTCATGATGCCTGAGGGACCATCTTGGTTTCCTTTCTCTGTCTCCGTCTCCTTGTCTTAGGGCTTGTCTACACTGGGAACTTAGATGCACCTACGCCAAGGTCTCAAGGGTGTGAAAAATCCACATCCTTGAAAAAAATAGTTATATCAAGCCTAACCCCCAGCTGTGCCACTGTAAACTCTGTAGTGTAGACATAGCCAGTGTTCATGTGTGCTCCACCCAGATAAGCTGGGAGCCTCACATTGACAGGTGTCAATTATTCAGTCTTTGGTGTTTCCATTAACTCTGTAGGGTCCCAGTCAGCCCTTAACAATCCAACCATATCACCACACACAATTATATGACAAAGCAGTAAACATGAGGTGCAGTAAACATGAGCAACACCAAGCACTGAGGGAAACTTAAGGTGCCTATTGGAATCATAAAAATATACCCAAAACTCCCACATCATGTCCTGCCAGTGGCTGCCCCGTTCTTGTCAGAAGATAAAAGCCCAGGCATATGATTTCATGATAGAGATGCCATTGTAAGAAGTTAGAAGGAGAAAAGGAGTCCCTGTAAAAACCACCATCACCTAACATACCCAGGTACAGGCAGGCTGTTTTGTCATCTCCTGTTTTGCACATTTTCCAAACCAGCTTCTCTGCTTTGTTATGGGTCACTAATTTGAGCAGAGGTTGGGGAGGGCAACACAGAATATATAGTGCAGGGTTTCAAAATATTCCTCAAGAACTCCCAGTGAGGAGAAGAATAAATCACTTTGCCAAAACTCCTCTTCAGGGCCATTTCCACCTTTCTCCCTATGCTTTTTGCTGAGAACTCTCCCAATTCTTTCTCCATCCCATATGGTTCTTATGGCAGTCGCAGTTTTGGGGAGAAGCTTCCCTGAACCACTTGCAGAGAGCTAACTTTTTAGCTCTATAGTTACAGTGACATCCAGCAGGCTTGTCTGTCCTCATCCCCTTTGCATTAATTTTGTTTTGTCAGGCACTGTTGATTCACAGCTGGCCAGCTCTGTCTCTTAAATGCATCAACATATGAAGTCCTTTTTACAGCCTCTCCTACCCCTCCTGCCCTCCAGCCGTTCTTGCTTCACCTGATCAACTGCTAAATAACTAATTCTTTTCAGATTGAACCAGGCAACACCTGCAGTCTGTAGCAGTTCAATAAAGTTCCTCCCCACCCTTCCCAAACCTGCCACCGAAGCAAGGTGGAAACACACGCACACATACACAGAGCAGAGAAAGTTCACACATGGGCACAGAATTGTCTTCATAGAATGAATGGATGCAGAGAGCAGGCAAGTGATAAATGAAAGCATGGCAATGATGAAGGAAAGGCAGATAAGAGCCAGGGTCTCATTCTCAGATGCTGGGCATATGATCCGCTCCTTGCCTGAGTTACAGATGAGTTAATTAGCTGTGACATTCATTAGTAGCAGCTCCTAATTACTGAAAATTAATGTTGGTTTTGATAGAGATGTTGGCTAAAGCTCACAGAGGCAAAGGCATTATTGACCTTGTCATTCTATTAAACAGCTAGTTAAGTAGCAACACTGGTTTGAGTAGGATGCACACATGCCAATGGCCCTTGCCTGGCCATTCACTGCAAGCCACAGCACAATCACCTTTCCCTCTATCCAGTCCCTTCTCTAACATTCGCTACTGTGCTGATGTTGCAGTCACTGCTGTTCTATCCATATTTCTGCCAAAGTACCATGTATGAAAGCCATGACTATTCAGCCAGCGCCCTGTCTGTACCACTGGTGACTGTGGAGATCTGCAGCCAGCATCCCATTCAGGTCACCACTGCTGTGATGCCCTGAATCCACTGTCCCACCAGCGTCGCTGTTCTAAAACGATAAGCCAGTTCTAGTGGCAGGGCATGTTAGCAGCTCTCTCGGATGTTTCAGCCAGCCAGGAGCACATTTAGCATGACTTCCTTTTCTTAGGCTCAGAAACTCTAGCATTGCTATGCTATAAGCACTGGGGCTCTCTCACCGCCAGCACCTGCACCTTTCTGAGGAACAATGGCAGGAGCAACAGGAGTCATGAAATAAAAAAAGGAAAGAAAAGGAAAAAAAAAGTGTTAGCCATGCCCAGTTCTATTCTCTGCGGCAGGCTCAGAATCCAGCCTGGGATAACTAAGGAAGTAACTGATATATTGAAACACAGAGAAATTATTTGCCAGCACAGAGTTTATCAAAATACCAACATGTTATTCACACATTAATAATAATAAAGATGTCAAATTGTCAAATAAGAAGTTAATCTCATTCAGAACACAATTAAAGATGCTATTATCCTGCCACCTGGGGCCACTTCTGCTTTTACAACACAGCGGGTTTAATACATAAAAGGGACGAGAACACGACTGGAGAAGCGGATTGCACAGCCAAGCCCCTTGTAACCATCACTTGTAATCATAACTGCCGCTCTCCAGCCAATTCAGCAAAATATTTATTTTGTTGTTATTTCGCGAAACAATTCCCACACAGAGTCACACTACTAAAGCTGTTCAGGAACAGCATTTAATTACACAGCTAGGAGGATGCTCAGAGAGTTACTTAAGGAAAGCGTCTCTAAGCAGATGCCTGCTTCAGACAGCAAGGAACGCAAGCTGACCCTCTGTTTAAATGTGGAATTCTAGCTGATGTAGGGGGAGGGGATCTGGTTGGGCTGAAGGCCATTTATGGCTCTCCATTTGGTTTGGATGACTCAGACATTATCAGTGATAAGAGGCATTGTGGATAACTATGAAAATCATTAAACCACTTGTGCCATTATTAAATCACTGCCTATATCTAGAGTCATCATAAGTTTCTGAGAACCAGAAAACATTCCTGTTTTTAGAGACGCTCTCAGGTCGACTTTACATCCAGGTGCCCACTGAGAACACTGGTTTTAGTGCTTGGATACCAAAATAATAGGTATTTTATAGATAAGACTTGGACACCAAGCTCTCTCCTCGCGATTGCTGATGAAACCCACAGAAGCACTGAGCTGGCAGAGTTTGGTGTTCTCAGCTCAGTCTCTAAGAGAGAGTACATGAAAATGCAAACCACAAGGACTAACTTCTGGATGATTTGATTATCTTGGTATTCCCTGTGAAAAGGGTGCTGCAAAGTAGAGAAAGAGTCAGATAAATCTTGGGAAGGAAGAGTCCCTTCTAGGATTAGGGTTACTGGGACAGTGCCCTTGTTCACAAATCTATCAAGCAATGGAGAGGAGGAGGGTTAAAGTTTGAGGAAATGGCAACCCTTAGTGTTTTATTGTGCAGTGTCAAAGAGTCCCTAGAAAATTTAATTGATGACCTGTCAAGACAGCAATACCACTGCTGTCCCATCCAACACATGCACAACTGTGGAGAATTCTCAAGAAGCTGTGCCTGATTCTATTGCCCCAGTGGCTCTGGACAACTTCTGTGCTGCCAGGGGAAGTGGAACCCAGGAGGAAGGGCTGGAAGATGTGTTCTTGTTGAAGAAACAAACAGTCTCCTCTCTTGGCATTGTCCCAGCTAATCTAGGGCTCAAGGAAAAGTGACCTGGTTAAATTCCCTGGAAAGGGGGACCAATATTATGCTGGGAGTTTATGGAAAGCATCCGCATATTAATATTTAATTACTATTTATACAACAAACAAAGGCAGTGCATCCTATCTCCACGAGGATAGGGGGTGTGACGTTGCACTCCATATGCTTTATGGAAATATGCTTATGAATATGACATAACTGGAATATGCTTTATGCTAAATACCCCTTGTATGGTGTCAGGGCCAGTGCAACCATTTAGGCAACCTAAGCGGTCGCCTAGGGCACTGGGATTTGATGGGGGCGCCATTTTCTTCGGCAGCAACCACGGCGGCTGGATCTTAAGCTGATTGGCGCCGAAAACCTGGGAAGCAGGAGAAGTGAACCAATGACGGTGTGCTCAGGGAGGAGGCGGGGCAGGGGTGAGCTGCTTCACTTCTCCTGCCTCGCAGGCTTGCGGCACCAATCAGCTTAGGCGCCGCAAGCCTGGGAGGCAGGAGAAGTGAAGCAGTGACAGTGTGCTCAGGGTGCTCGTGCGCGTAGCAGGGGTAAGCTGGGGCGGGGGGGTGCCTCAGGGCGGAGAGCTGCCGCCAGGGGGAAGTTTCGCCTAGGGTGCAAAACATCCTTGCACCGGCCTGTATGGTGTCATTACAAAGCTTGTAATCTACTAAGTGTGTTCATCCTATTTGGTTGCATGTATTATTTCTATATCTGGAGTTAGGAGAAGAAGATAAACTTGTATCACTGATGTAAACATATTAAGTGGAGCCTATTAAGGGTGCTCCAGAAACAATCAGTTGTAAATGGCCGTAGTTCCTTGAAATCCTTCCTGTGTACGTTTGGGCCAGCCTATGGGGAATGGAGACTAGGGGTCTTACAGTGACATGTGACCATGTCACCTGATAATGGAATCCATCTCAAATCCAGTACTTTTCCATTTAGAAAGAGGGGTGGGGACTCACAGAGAAAAAGATTCCCGCCTTGTGCCAAAGCTATAAAAGGGTGCATCAGGACAAAGGTGGCTGCCAGTCATGCTGCTTATCACCTAAGATGTCTACTTGAACTAACAAGGACTGTACCAGGGGAAAGGATTGGGTCCAGACTAGGAAGGAGTCTAGTCTGTGAAAGAAGTCTATTAGAACATCTCTGAGGGTGTGTAATGGGGCGACAACTCACCCTGCAGCACCTCCTGCTGGTCGTCCAAGGAATTAGCTCACCAGCCTCCAGAGCACCCTCTGCAGGCCGGTGTCTCGCCTTGTCACTTGCCCTCGTGTCCCTCCCGGATGCCGGTGCCCCTTCTCTCTGGGTTCTGCCCCCTGCAGTACCCCATCATCTCACTGGGTCTCCTCCCCCGAGAAACCCTCAAACCCCATGTCCCCACCTCAGTCTTTGGCTACTGCCAGTCACCATCTAGCCCCCTCTCACTGGGCCGGACTGCAGTATAATTGCCACTCATCACTGGCATGGAGGGTTTGGATCTGCTGCCTCTGCCTACACTCTTGGGCTTCCCCGTTGCAACCCCAGTACCTTCTCAGCCTTTAACAAGGCCTGCAGCCTAGGGGTTTTCCAGGCCAAAGCTCCCCAGCTCCTCTGGCCTTTCTCCAGCCCTGCTCCACGTTAGGTACCCTGCTCAGCTCCCAGCAGCCAGGCCCAGCCCTCTCAACCTCCAGAGAGAGAGTGTGTGTCTCTCGGTGTCTGGTCCACAGCCCTAATAAGGGCCAGCTGGGCCCGCATTAAGCCAGCCACAGCTGTGGTCAGCTACCCACTCAGCTTCCCCAGACTTTCTTAATCTCTTACCCTGCTACAGCCCTCTCCAGGGCTGCTTTCACCATTCCAGAGCCGCAGCTGGGTGATCACCTTGTGACAGGATGAGATATTACATGTAATCAGTTTATAAATTTATTAGGCTTAGACTTGCATGTTTTTGCTTTATTTTGCTTGATGGCTTACTTTGTTCTGTCTATTACTTGAAATCACTTAAATCTTACTTTTTATACTTAATAAAATAACTTTTGTTTATTAATAAACCCAGAGTATGTGATTAATACCTGGGGGAGAAAATAGCTGTCTCTCTCTCTCAGCAATATAGAGGGCAGACAATTTATGAGTTTACTCTGTATAAGCTTTATACAGAGTAAAATGGATTTAGCTGGGGTTCAGGCTCCCAGAAAGGCTGAACTCTGGGTGTTGGGAAAGTCCCTGTTAACTGAGATGCCCCTCGGTTGAATGAATCTCAGTTTCAGTGAACTACAGAGAGGCATGGCCCAACCTCTGGGTCTGTGATGGAGCTGACTGGAGCATCTAATTCAGCAAGACAGGAGTGGAAGGGTGCTTGTTCTGGCAAGAGGGTTGTTGTTCTCAGTGGTATCCCAGATCACTGAGTGACAGTCTCAAGGGAATTCTCTCTGACCGAACCCGTCACACGGTATATTCAGTCTAGTAATCCCACACTCGACATCAAGACAAGATGCAGCATTAAGTATCTTGGCTGTCTGAAGTAGTTGTCCCAGTTCAGGGCAACTGCACCTGTATTTCTTCCTTGCGGTCCAACAAAGGCACCCATGCTAGGCTCACAGATTCTCACTAGTCACATCTCTTGGGCAGAGACCTGCGGCTCTCCTGCTCCTGATCAGGGTTTTTCTCAGGCTGTACAGTTCCCTGCCTGTATTGCAAGTTCCCCCACCAAGTCAGACTGCAAAAGCAGGCCTGCTTTGCTTGCTTTTCAGAGGCTATAAACAGCAAAATTGGCCAGAGTTATAAGGTACCACATAGCCCTCTCTAACCAAGCACATTTATTCTTAAGGTGAAAGTATTACAGAGAAAACATTAAAAATAATAAAAAGAACCTACATACATGCTAATAAGCTTACCAGAGGTCACCCCAATGGCTCTGATAGAAGTCAGTTCTCTCCCACAAAGGAGTTTTTCCTGTGGTTTACGAGTTCATAACAGTGTTTAGCTCAGAACGAGCACCTCTATGCATAGGTTAACCTTTCCTTTATGCAGTCTGGGTCTTTGATCTGCAGAGACCATGAACAGGTAACCAGTCAGACAATGTTTTTTCCCTCAAGCTGTAGTTTCTAAAGGCTGGGGTTTTGTACAACCTTGGGTGGTACATTTCCATTCACCTCCCCCTACAGATTTCCTGGGAAACCCACGTAACTTTGTCCCAGAAGTCCATTCTTGTCTGGCACATTGTTTCAAATAGTCCCTTGAAGCTCATAAAACTTACCTGGGTTTACAGTGGTCAAGTCTCCCCCTTAGAGATCTTACTGACAATTCCACAATACATAAAAACTTTGCATTTTTAATACAATGGACTTCCAAGCTACTTAACCTTAATTCAAAAAGGGGTTTCAGAGATTTTGCAGGAAATTGTCCTATCTGCCACAATAGTTCCCATGCAGTTTCCCCAAAGTTTTCTCTAATCTGATGGTTTTCTTCTAAGATGCAGCCTGTGCAGGTCCCTGTTATTTCAGGCTCATAATGACATTGTTTTATATTGAGCTACCAGTAAAGAGTGAGAAAGATAGAGGACAGTAGCCAGTTACTTTTATTACAGTAGTTTCAGGGCTTCAGGGAGGACTGTGCCTTAGACCCCTTTTATTACCTCTTAAGTACATCACTCATGTGATAGGCCTGGCTGCCTGCACTTCGCTCTGGGTGGACCTCAGACTGGATCTCTGGGCAGCAGTGCCTTGGTTCCCAACCACGTGAACGACACAGGCCTAACTTGGTTGTAAGAGTTTCCCTTTGGCAGCCTGTGACAGCATATGTTTGTTACGAAGATGCTGTTTCTGTGCCCCTGCAAAGCATTATTTATTGCTTCCTCAAAGGCTACAAGCAGATCGAGCAAAGGGTGGAAACAATAGACAGGCTACTTGCATTGATATTATTTACACCTTTGTAAGTTCCACTCAGCCCAGCCAACTCCATCTCTAACAAGGAGAAATAGACTGCCCCTGCTCACAACATCTGTATCTCTCTATGTCCACATGAGTTTTGCCAGCCTGTCAGTGTTAACACACACTGGGCAGCCTCTCCTAGCTCATCCAAAGCCCCTCCCTTTTCTACCGCGACATGGCCCTGCAGATCTTGAACCTGGATCCACAGAGTTCCCAGTTGACTGTTGCCTCCCTGCTCCCACCTAGCAGCTTGTTACTAACCAACAGAGCAGGAAAGACCATGAAACCTGAAGTTACATCAGGCAGAGCTTCCCTGGGCCTGACTGGAGGAACACTGTGAACTCGGATTGGTCAGGACTTCCTATTTAAAGCTAAAGAGGCACAGGAAGTTGTCCACACAACTGGGCTATGCCTGGCTGCTACATTGGTCCCTGCCATTTGCCTTGCCCCCATTTTCTGCTCCTGGCCCCTAGTCCTCAAATATGTTTCTGACCCTTGGCTTGAGTCCCTGACTCAGACTGTTACTCCACCCACTAAAGACAGCCCCGATGCACGGTCTATGAGGTGTAGGTCTCCTTTGATCCCAGGCTTAGGTATGTCTACATTACAAGCACTACAGCAGCACAGCTACACCACCATAGCGTAGACACTCACTACAGCAATGGAAGAGTTTTCCATCACATTAGTAAATCCACCACCTCAGGAGGTGGAAGCTAGGTCCATGGAAGAATTCTTCTGTCAACACTAGGGCTTAGGTCAGCTTAACTATATTACTTACACCCCTGCCTCATGTATCTAGGTCAACCTACATTTTAGGTGTATATCAGGCCTAAGCCCTGGGAAGAGTAAACTATTCTACCCTGGCTGGAGTCTGTCAGGTAGCTTCTTCCCCATTGGTGACTCAGCCATTGTTATACAAGGGTCCCTCTACACTGCAATTAAAAACCTGCAGCTAGCTCCATGCCATCTGTCTCGCGCTGAGGCTCATGATAAGGGTCTGTTTAATTACAGCGTAGACCAAGGGTAGGGAACCTATGGCACAGGTGCCGAAGGCGGCACACAAGCTGATTTTCAGTGGCACTCACACTGCCCAGTTCCTGGCCACCGGTCCGTGAGGCTCTGCGTTTTAATTTAATTTTAAATGAAGCTTCTTAAACATTTAAAAAACCTTATTTACTTTACATACAACAATAGTTTTGTTATATATTATAGACTTATAGAAAGAAACCTAAAAATGTTAAAATGTATTACTGGCACACAAAACCTTAAATTAGAGAGAATAAATGAAGACTCGGCACAGCACTTCTGGAAGGTTGCTGACCCTGGTGTAGACAATCAGGCTCAGGCTGCAGCCTGAGCTCTAGGACCCTCCCATCTCACAACGTCCTAGCATCCAGACTACAGCCCAAGCCCAAATGTCTACACCTCACTTAAACAGCCCCTTTATCCTGTGACCCGCAATCCTGAGTCAACTGGCATGGATCAGCTACACATCTTTAACTGCAGTGTAGACGTACCCTTAGTTGCTTTGAAGGACTATACCTGAGGTTGAGCATTGGCCTGCTAAACCCAGGGTTGTGAGTTCAATCCTTGAGGGGGCCAATTAGGGACCTGGGGCAAAAGTCTGTCTGGGGATTGATCCTGCTTTGAGCAGCGGGTTGGACAAGATGACCTCCTGAGGTCCCCTCCAACCCTGATATTCTACTACTATTATTATTATTATCTTTGCCATTTCCTGTGATTTCCCCATCTACGATCTTCTTTGATTTAAACTCCATTTCAAGTAACCCATCATAACCAAACACATAAAGGCCTGCACAGTCGTAGAAAACAACTTCCCAGTTTGTTACAAATATCACATAGACTCCAGGCAAAATTAGGGCCCATTGCACTAGGCACCATACAACAGACACACGTAACGAAAGACAGTCCCCGTCATGAAGAGTTTTCCAGTCTATGCAGACAGGATAGACAAAGGCTGAGAAGGGAAACAGAAGCACAGAGAGATGAAGTCACACAGTAGGTTAATGGCAAAGCTATAGGGCTCACCACCTTCCTCATACACAGTGGATATCTGCACGAATGAAGATTTTCCTAACAGAAAGAGTGCGAGATTTTCTGAGGCCTGATTGTTACAAAAAGTACCATAAATTCTGGCACCATTTGATTAGACCAGGCCTAGAACACCTGTCCACAGTCCAAAGTTTTTAAGAAACACTGAAATTCATACAATCTACCTGACAGAACAGTGATACCATTTCTCATTTATCAGATCAAGAAACACAAACCAGCAAAAAGTACTTAAGATAAGCCAAATGCTTTTTCTGCAGCAGACTAGAATACATTGTCTCTTCTTCCGTTAGGCGTAAAGCAAGCTAATGTGAAGGGGGGCTAAAAGGGGGAGGTAAAAATCTTAAATACAAAGCACCTATTAAAAAAATTGAGGCAACACTTCCACCCTTGCCATCTGCCAGGAGAAACCTCTTCTCACCATTGCTGTCTGCCAGACTGTTGTGAAGTGGCCCATGCTCTGTAGGCCTCTCCCCCCACTCTTTTCTACCCCCTCACAGACAAGACTGTATGTAAATTTGGAAGAGGCATCAGATGTTTAAAGTTATTATCAGAACATCCTATTCCTTCCCCAAAGAAAACTACGACTTTACCAGTTTGGGAGTGTTATTTTTCTTCTCCTCTTCAGCATGGAACATTAATTTATCACTATTTTTCCAGTTCCACAGAAGTAAAAAGGTATTAGCTTTTAGACGATTTGCTTTCTGTAACCTGCCTTTCGCAGCTATGTGCCTGACAGGTCTGCAGACAGTGTCCCAATCACAGGGACAATTTCTCCAGGAAAGCGAAGAAGAATTCATATCTGGCATGGAGATTTTTTTCCCCATTTTCATGCTAGCAAAACTGCAAGTAAACAGCTGTAAAAATTGATAACCAGAAGGACTGTGCTGTCTGCATGGGGAATCTCTTGCATAGTTACATCCTTAAGCAGTTTAGCGGAGTCAAGCTGAGACTTTATGAAGATTATCAGACCTCAAGTCTGACATGCTCTATTTCATGAACCATTTGGACAAGCAGAAAATCCAGATGGGTTTCACTGGTGAGTTGAGTCCCCCCAGCTCCTAGGAACTTGCTCTGTATGTTTATGCAACAGCACATCCAAGACTCTGAATTTCATGGTCCTATCAGTTGCAGCTCTGTATGGGGAATTAAAGAGAGCAACCCTTCTAGTCTAGGCCTATGGGAGCTGTGCACAGTCATCTGCCAATAGAAGTGTCTCTTGCAGACAAGACAGGCTGCTTTAACGGGACATTGCTGCGGGAAGACAATTCTAAGCTGACCTTGGTCTTTTCACTGATTAGATCCACACATGCTAGCAGTGGCATAAAGGGGGAAGATCTTGGGCACCAAGATAGAAAGGAGGTGGTGGGTCAATCACTTCTGTGTTGCGAGCTTACTGACAGTGACACAGAGTGATTAAAGTCTTGCAAAGTCCATGGACTTTCCAGTTGTCTGGATGGGTGACTTCAATGGAACTATGCCTGTTTACACCAGCTGAGGAGCCAGGTCTCAGGGATCTTAGTTACATCGAACTGCCCGAGACTTCATTGAATGTCAGGAACTTTGAAAGAAGGTCTAAATCCCATAATGCATCTCACTGTACAACAGGACATTTTGTCCTGGTCTTCTATTTCTTCCTAACTAGTTTATTCTCTGAGGCATATGCACTAACAGCCATTAAAGTGTAGCTAAACACATGCTGTTATTACACTGTTAGGCCCAGACCTCATCAAGGTTCATAAGTACATACTTAGCTTTGAAGTCAATATAACTACCCACAGGCTTCAAGTTAAGCATGTGCCCATATACCCTGCTGAAATCAGGGTCGGGAACATTTGATACTTTTTATGGCTCACTGCTTACTTTTTTCAGCTATTTGCCTTAATATCCTGCTGCACTCAATTCCACGTTAAAATTCTGCAAACAGAAGTGTTCATTTTTAACTGTTTAAAATTTGATTAAATTTCATTGCTCTTGTATTATGGCAAAAGGTAAATTCCAGAAAGTAGATTGATTTTCTGTAAACCCCTGGTCATTTTATATTTCTCTGCTATACCTATTCCTTCTCCTCTCCTTTCCAAACTCATTAGTCTCTACCTGTACGAAAGCCCCTCCCTTCCAGGGCCTGGATCATTTGTTATCCTCCTCTGGGCCTTTCACATTTCTGCTAGGTCTGTTTTTTTGTTTTGTTTTTTTAAATTACCTGACCAAAATTTAAAACCAGTATTCAAGATGAGGCTGTAGCCGATTTATATAATGGCATTATGGCATAATCCATAATATTCTATATCTCCTTGTTCACTCACTACGGGGTGGCTTCACCTGGGGCTGTGGATAAGCTCTTTCCCGTCTGGTGCTCCCTTCTTCAGTTTCTCACCCCATGGTGTGTCTCGCTCTCTGAACTCAGGGTGCTCCCTCTTTGTGACTCGGTCCTTTGGCCTGGTCACTGTATGGTTCTCTCCTTCCAGGGAATCAAACTCCCTCCAGCTGTCCAGTTGGCATCTCCAACAATACTGTGCCATTTCCCAGTGGGTGGCAGAGGAACCCATGTCTGCTCTCTACACTGGATTCCAGACCAGGGACCCTACAACAAGCACCCAAGGTCTATGCAGTCCCCTTTGGCTTCTTCCTACCTTGCCTTCTCAGGCTCTCTTTCCCCACAATTTCTCTGGGGTTAACCCTTCTTCCAGGTTTAGGATTCTAGGGCTTGTTCTCCCTGTCGGGTTTTCATCTCCCCCACTTCTCTGCTCCCAGAGAGTGACTTCAACCTCTGCCCCTGCAGCCTCCTTCTGGTGCCAATTTCCTGGCTTTATACTAACCAGCCTGCTTCTGCCCAGCTTGGCTTCATGCTCAGTTAAGCCTGGTTCCTCCTCCAGGTGCAGCCAGGCACCATAATTGGCCTTTCAGGCCCATATTAAACATCTTCAGGGCCTGTCTGGGGAGCACATCCCATCACATTCCTTTAGCTGAATATTCGTTTTTTTAAAATATATCATATTCAAGTAGTAAACAAACAAGAGAAAAAAGACTGAATTACCTTCCTAATTGCACACACACAGAAAGACAATCTGTACAGTATAATACAGGAAACTCAAAAGAGCAATAATTTGACAGAGCAATACAGATGAATGGAATAAAAATGAGTTACTAACCATTAAAGGTCAAGTGTTTGAAATCTTTTCCCCTTGTGTAAAATGCAATATTAATACATCTTTAAGAAATGTACACACAGATTATTCACTTTTTTTTAAAACACACAGCTGCTGCAAACTGAGGAGATGTTTTCACTGCATTGTTCACAGTTCTGTCTCAACCTTTTCCCCCAAACGGTTACAGCTAATGCAAAAACCATCAGTGTCTATGAGTAGTCTGACATGAGGAACCAATTTATTAACTTATACTGCCAATCAAACGTGTTCATCTGTTAAATGCAAGAGTATGTTAGTTTTGTGTTAAGGTTGCACAGTTAAAACATTAGGAAATGCTGACTCATGCAGCAATATTAGCTTGGGCACATTGCACCTACTGTATTTCCAGGTTGTACAACAACATTGTGAAATGTTCATATACTGTATTAAAAAGTTTACATTTCCCTATTTCTTTAAAACAAGGAAAGGATTAGATTTTATCATTAGTCTATTTTAAGCACTGAAGGT
Source organism: Chelonoidis abingdonii (assembly GCF_003597395.2). Classification (NCBI taxonomy): domain Eukaryota; kingdom Metazoa; phylum Chordata; order Testudines; family Testudinidae; genus Chelonoidis; species Chelonoidis abingdonii. The sequence continues at coordinate 24,118,098 of NC_133783.1, forward strand.
GGCACAAGCCCTTTAACAGCTATAAGGAGTTAAGAATGTAATGTCCACATCTACAGATATGCACTAATCATGTGTGTGGTTTATTTTATGAGTATAAACTCCCAGACAATGAAATTTTGTGGACCTGCTCAGTACAAAACAATTTTAAGTGTTCATAACTGTTCATTTTCACCCAATTATTTTCATACCTGATTATGGCCATTCTCCTCAACAAGGACTAGTAGCATTCCAGTTTTCAAGTTTTAAAGCTCAGCCATCTTTGAGTTGTGTTAAAAGCGGGATCTTTAATTATATATCAAAACAGCAAGAAGCAGTCTAAAACGCAACTGAAAGGATTTTACTTAAGCTATTGAAGAAAAAAAAACATTTCAATTGAGCACAAACATAAAAAAGTTTAATTAAAAGATTAATTTTTAGACGGTTAAGAGTGTGAAAATTATGTAAAAATTAGTATAATTAAAATTAGTTTGCAGCCTTAATAGTAGTTTTCACTACAGCGCCTGCACTGTAACAAAAAAAACAATGCACATTTTTGCATTATTTCACTGATAAATTTATAATCTTGTGAATTACTGCATGTCAGCACCACTCTGAACCTTCTATTCCTAGCACTTTTCATTTTCCACACCTGTCATTTCACTGAAATTGCAGTTGAAGAGCAGTCCGGGGAAGGAGGAGTACACAGAGAAGGTTACACTTAGGTCTCTGTGTCCATCACAGAGGTTGCAGAAGTCATGGATTCTGTGACTTTCCGCAAACTCCATGATTTCTGCACCAGCCAGGGTGGCGGATCCCAGGGCCGCCCAAGCAGCTGGCTCCGGGGCTTGACTGGTGAAGTCAGCAGAGTTTGTAAGGGGTATAAGCCAGTTACTATAAATCAACTGTTTCAACTTTTATTTAAAAAAAACAAAATAAATACAAAAATTTCACGGTGTACCATGAGAAGTTGTAAGATCTAGCACTCAGAGATCAGGAATGACAAAGATAAAGGTTACTCCAATCTGATATTTGGTCCAGGTTACATATATAGAATATTTTATTTCACTCTTTCTTGTTACATGTAAACATGAATGTATTACTCTGTTAGTAGACTATAAAATAGACAGCATATGCAAAATTGCTGATTTCACAATTTTAAAGATTAATTTTTAGTTATCTGACTTTTTGAATATTTGATCACAACCCTAATATTGTGCACACTATAGGGATTATTCTTTTTTTGTATTTAATAAAGAACAAGAAGGTAATGCCATCAAGGAACCCTCTAATGATATCAGAAACCATGAGAAAAGAGTTTGTGTCACAAGAACTGAAATGAAATATCCTTGTATTATGCTGTTTTGTAGTATGTTTAGAATATTCACATTTATCATCATTATAGCACTCAAGTGTGCCTGACACTTCACAGAACAAATAAGAGAGCACGGTCCCTGCCCCAAGGAGTTTGCAGTGTAGTTTTAGACAGAACATAATGGTTGAGGGCAATACTGCGACCTAACAACAAATACTAAAGTGGGAATTAAGTTCCTTCTAATTCCCTGCTAAACACTGGATTACTGATAACTTTTTTCAGACATACCTAAAATGCATTTTGTGAAACCATCCAAGCAGATTTCATACGCAGTAATACCTCAATCTCTCTCACAGTTAGAGACCAATCTATTCATCTTGAATTACCCTTTGTAAATGCCAAATCAATTCTGCTAAATGCATACACACATGCTCAGAGAAATGACACACATGTCTAGGGGGTGATGAACATATATACACTTTCTGGCATAACTGGTATCACTTCTCAGGAATGGGAAAGTCATATCCTTTGAATGGGGCACGGACTGCTCATTTCTGCCCTATGGCTCAGCCCCAAGGAGAACCTCAGAACTTGAGGCAGCCAAACTACTTTGCACAAAGGCCTGATCTACATTAGATACTTAATATTCTATAGCACTATATAACCCTTCTCTAGGTACCAATGGTAGCAGCCAAGGGCCAGGTTCCATCTCTCTATGATCCTTTCTACAGTAAATAAAAGCATGGTTCAAGTTCCACCCAGAGCTGCACTCCTATTTCTGGCCAGGGCAATTAAAATGTAACTGCCCCAGGCACTCTTCTAGGTGGTTTATTCCTACTTGCAAGCACTCAGGAGGAGTCTAGGAATATTAGGGCTAAGAGAGAGAGAGAAAAAAACCCACAGTAACCACCTCTATATTTACATACAACCAAATGAGCAAATCCGGGGTTTGGGAGGATCACTGACCCTGTAGTCCAGCTTCACCGTTCAGCTTGTGGAGCTTCAGCTTTCTCAGTCTCACAACAATCTAACTCACCTAAATCCGTACTCACGAGTCTAGTTACACTCCATAGTATTCAGAGGGAAGCATTGGGGCTGGCCACAGCTGACTTTTCTTTCCCCTTTTCTTGTGTAGAGGGAGCAGAGAGTTCCATCCCCCTCCACCTAACATCTAGAGCTGCTTGCTTTCCTCATGGCTGAAATGGCAAAATCACAGCTTTCCTGATCTATAGTTGAAGCTTGCTCTGGTGCAGATATAACAGTGGCTAGCCACCAATTGCTGCAACTGGGACAAAATTGTCAGTGCAGCCAAGACGCTGGCAGCTGACAACATTTTAGCCAAACTTGTCATTCTAGACTGGCTGCGGGCAAGGTTAGAGAAGACAGCAAAGATGGCCTACGTTAGGGCTCTCACAATTGTTAGCACTGGTGGAACTGTCCCAGTTACATTATGTGGAAGTGGAGAAAGAGATAAAGGGAATTTGAACATAGAGATCTTAGTCTCTAGGAATAGAGCAAGGGTCAGGCTAACACTGACTCTAATAACGCGAGACTTGAAGGCCTAGGCCAGTAGAAAGCAAATGGGAACAGACTGTAAGGGTATGTCTATACTACGAAATTAGGTCAATTTAATACAGTATAAGTCGATTTTTTGAAAATCGACTTGATACAGTCGATTGTGTGTGCCCCCATTTAAAGCCATTAAGTTGGCAGAGTTCGTCCACAGTACCGAGGCTATTGTCAACTTTCAGAGCGTTGCACTGTGGGTAGCTATCCCACAGTTCCCGCAGTCTCCGTCGCCCATTGGAATTCTGGGTTGAGCTCCCAATGCCTGATGGGGCAAAAATAATGTCACAGGTGGTTCTGGGTAAATGTCGTCATGCCCTCATTCCATGAAAGCAACAGCAAAAAAATCATTTCTTGCCTTTTTTCCTGGGTTACCCATGCAGATAACATACCACACTAAGCATGGAACCCGCTCAGCTCACTGTCACCGTACATCTCCTGGGTGCTGCTGGCAGATGCGGTACTGCAGTGCTACACAGTAGCAGCTCCTTGCCTTTGCAAGTTAGCAAAGACAGTTAGCAGCCGTACTGTACCATCTGCTGCTGTCTCCTGGTTCCTCCTGGCCAGCCAGCCTCATTGAGGTCGGTCGCGGGCACCTGGGCAGATATGGGTGCTCCTGGCCGGCTTCAGTCAGGTTGGTCGGGGACACCTGGGCAGACATGGGAGTGACTCCAGGTCAGTTCCTTCTTGGTTTCGTCTAATAGAGATTCAGTCCTGCCTGGAATATCAGGCAAGTCTACCAAAGAGGCAAATGGCAGCTCCAGGTCAGAGCCCCAGACATCCTACTTCTATGATGAGCTGCATGCCATTCTAAGGGGTGCCCCTACAACTACCCCACCTCTCCCGGGCTATCTTGGTGGTTATCCCCCCATGTGTGTGATGAATTAATAAAGAATCCATGAATTTGAAACAATGGCTTTATTGCCTCTGCAAGCAGAGATCAAAAGGGGGAGGGGAGGGCGGTTGGTTTACAGGGAAGTAGAGTGAACCACCATTCTGCACTTGCTCAGCCTATAGTTGAACTGCTCCTTACTACTGTCCAGGCTTGATGAGCCACGGGAGCCAGGGGTAGGCTGGAGTAGGTGTGACCATGCAGTGCTGCTGACTGGGAGAGCAGGCTAGGCAGAAGCTCCAGCTAGCATGATATTCCAGGCAGGGCCGGCTCTAACTTTTTTGCCACCCCAAGCAAAAAACAAGAGCACTGCCCTGCTGTACCCGCCCCCGTGAGCGCCGCGCTGCCGAAACCCTGCCCCCTGAGCACCACGCCCCCAAAGCCCCACCCCAAGTGCCATGCTGCATGAAGCCCCGCCCCCTCCAAGCTCCGTGCCCCCATCCTGCCCTCCGAAAGCCGCACTGCCCCAAGCCCCGGTCCCCCTCCGAGCGCCGTGCCAGCCCTCGCCTCCCTAAGCACCATGCTGCCTGAAGCCCCGCCCACCGAGCACCACGCAGCTCAAAGCCATGCCCCCTCCAAGCGCTGCGTTGCACCTCCGCCCCTCCTCTGAGCCCCGCGCCAGCCCGACCCCCCAGCGCTGTGCCAAGCCCCCGTCCTCCCAAGCACCGCACTGCCCGAAGCCCAGCCCCCCGAGTGCCACACTGCCCAAGCGTTGCGCCGCCCAAAGCCCCGCCCCCCGATCGCCACACAGCCGAAACAAAAAAAACACCCTCCAGCGCTGCCCTGATGAACCAAAACAAAAAAACCCAAAAAAACAAACCTCGATCGCTGCCCTGTCCCAAGGTGCCGCCCCGAGCACGTGCTTGGTCGGCTGGTGCCTGGAGCCGGTCCTGATTTCAGGGCAAGGCAAGAGGATGCTGCTGTGTAGCACTGCAGTACAGCATCTGCCAGCAGCACCCAGGAGACATACCATGACAGTAAGCTGAGCGGGCTCCATGCTTGCCGTGGTATGTCTTCTACATGGATAACCCAGGAAAAAAGGCAAGAAACGATTTTTTGCCATTGCTTTCACAGGGGGAAAGGAGGGGGCTGATGACATGTATCCAGAAACACCTGTGACAATGTTTTTGCCCCATCAACCATTGAGACCACACCCCAGCATTCCAATGGACAGCAGAGACTGCAGGAACAGTACAGTAAGACAACCCTGTAAGCCATGTCATCAGTCACCCCTCCCTCAGTGAGAGCAATGGCTGAGAATCATTTTGCGCCCCTTTTTCCGCACAGACACCATACCACAGCAAGCATGGTGCCCACTCAGATCGCCGTGGCAGTTATGAGCGCTGTAAACACCACACGCATTATCCTACAGTGTATGCAGCACCAGAACCTACAAAAGCAGGCGACGAGGTGACGGCAGCATGGTGATGAGAGTGATGAGGACATGGACACAGGCTTCTCTCAAAGCGTGGGCTCTGGCAATTTGGCCATCCTAGTGGCAATGGGGCAGGTTCATGCCATGGAACGGCTATTCTGGGCCAGAGAAACAAGCACAGACTGGTGAGACCGCATAGTGTTGCAGGTCTGGAATGATTCCCAGTGGCTGCGAAACTTTTGCATGTGGAAGGGCACTTCCATGGAACTTTGTGACTTGGTTTCCCCTGCCCTGAAGCACAAGCATACCAAGATGAGAGCAGCCCTCACAGTGGAGAAGCGAGTGGCAATAGCCCTCTGGAAGCTTGCAAGGCCAGACAGCTACTGGTAAGTCGGGAATCAATTCAGAGCGAGCAAATCTACTGTGGAGGCTGCTGTGGATCCAATTAGTCAACACGATCACTGAGCTGCTGCTATCAAGGGTAGTGACTCTGGGAAATGTGCAGGTCATAGTGGATGGCTTTGCTGCAATGGGATTCCCTAACTGTGGTGGGGAGATAGACGGAACCCATATCCCTATCTTGGCACTGGACCACCAAGGCAGCCAGTCCATAAACCGAAAGGGGTACTTTTCAGTGGTGCTGCAAGCACTGGTGGATCACAAGGGACATTTTACCAACATCAACGTGGGATGGCCAGGAAAGGTACATGACACTTGCAGCTTCAGGAGCTCTGGTCTGTTTGAACAGCTGGAGAAAGGGACTTACTTTCCAGACCAGAAAATAACCACTGGGGATGTTGAAATGCCTATAGTTATCCTTGGGGACCCAGACTACCCCTTAATGCTATGATTCATGAAGCCATACACAGGCATCCTGGACAGTAGTCAGGAGCTGTTCAACTATGGCTGAGCAAGTACAGAATGGTGGTAGAATGTGCATTTGGACATTTAAAAGCGAACTGGCGCAGTTTACTGACTCAGACCTCAGTGAAACCAATATTCTCATTGTTATTACTGCTTGCTATGTGCTCCACAATATCTGTGAGAGTAAGGGGGAGACGTTGATGGCGGGGTGGGAGGTTGAGGCAAATCACCTGGCCACTGATTACACGCAGCCAGACACCAGGGCAGTTAGAAGAGCGCAGCAGGGTGCACTGTGCATCGGAGAAACTTTGAAAACCAATTTCATGACCAGCCAGGCTACGGTGTGAAAGTTCTGTTTGTTTCTCCTTAATGAAAACCCACCCCCTTGGTTCACTCTACTTCCCTGTAAGGCAAACGCTCTCCCCTCCCCACTTTGATCACCGCTTGCAGAGGCAATAAAGTCACTGCTGTTTCAAATACATGCATTCTTTATTAATTCATCACACAAATGGGGGGATAACAGCCAAGGTAGCCCAGGAGGGAGGGAGGGAGGGAAGCACCAGGTGGGGTGGTGGAAGAGGGGAGGAGTGAAGGACAAGGCCACACTGCACTTCAAAACTTATGTATTGAATGCCAGCTTTCTGTTGCTTGGGCAGTCCTCTGGGGTGGAGTGGTTGAGTGCCTGGAAGCTCCCCCATCACATTCTTGGGCATCTGGGTGAAGAGGCTATGGAACTTGGGAAGGAGGGCGGTTGGTTACACAGGGACTGCAGCGGCAGCCTGTGCTCCTGCTGCCCATCCTGCAGCTCAGCAATATGCTGGAGAATATCAGTTTGATCCTCCAGTAGCATGAGCATTGCTTCCTGCCTCCTTTCATCATGCTGATGCCACCTATCATCTTGATCCCGCCACCTTTCCTCTTGCTCCTTCCATGTGTCCTTGCATTCATTTTGTGCTTTCTTGCACTCTGACATTTTCTGCCTCCACGTATTCTGCTGGGCTCTTTCAGTGTGGGAGGACTGCATGAGCTCAGAGAACATTTCATCGAGAGTGCGTTTTTTTCACCTTCTAATCTTCACTAGCCTCTGGGATGGAGATGATATGGGGAGCGTTGAAACATTTACAGCTGCGGGAGGAAGAAAAGGGAGAGTAGTATTTAAAAAGACACATTTTAGAGAACAATGAGTAGACTCTTTCACGGTGAACCAAGCTGTTAACATTACATAGCATGTGTGCTTTCTTTACAAGGTCGCATTTTGCCTCTTATATTGAGGGTCTGCCGGTTTGGTGTGAGAGATCACACACGCAGGGCCAGCAGGCAACAGAATTCGGCTTGCAGGCAGACATGGTAAGTCACAGTCTTTTGGCTTCTTTAATCTTCATAACATGTGGGAATGGTTTCAAATAGCAGCACTCTCACATCCCATACCAAGCACCCATGGGTTGGCCATTTAAAAGGAGGGGCTGTGGTTTTCGGGTTAACGTGCAGCACAAACTCAACTAAACCCCTCCACCCCACTCTACTGTCTGGGATGATTACTTCACCTCTCCCCCCACCACGTGGCGCATAGCAGGGATGATTTCTGTTCAGCCACAGGCAAACAGCCCAGCAGGAATGTGCCTCTCTGAATGGGTCCTTAATAAAATTCCCCTATTTCAACCAGGTAACCATGAATGATATCACTCTGAGGATAACAACGAAAGAAAGAACGGATGCTGTTTGAATGCCAGCAAACACCAGGACCATATGCTGTCATGTTTTGTTATGCAATGATTCCAGACTATGTGCTGCTGGCCTGGCGTGGTAACGGAGAACGGAATAAGGCTGCCCTCCCCAGAAATCTTTTGCAAAGACTTTGGGAGTATATCCAGGAGAGTTTCATTGAGATGTCTCTGGAGGATTTATGCTCCATCCCCATACACATTAACAGGCTTTTCCAGTAGCTGTACTGGCCTCGAGTGCATCCCAAGTCTTCAGGGCAAATTAATCATTAAAACACACACTTGCTTTTAAACCATGTGTAATATTTACAAAAGGTACACTCACCAGAGGTCCCTTCTCCGCCTTCTAGGTCTGGGAGTCTGCCTTCGGTGGGTTGGGAGGGTACTAGATCCAAAGTGAAAAACAGTTCCTGGCTGTTGGGGAAAATGCTTTCTCTGCTTGCTTGCTTGCTGTGCATTATCTTCAACCTCTTCCTCCTCATCATCTTCCTTGTCCCCAAAATCCACATCCCTGTTGCATGAGAATCCATTGACTGAGTCCATGCACAGGGCTGGGGTAGTTTTGGGGGCACCCCTTAGAATGGCATGCAGCTCATCATAGAAGCGGCATGTCTGGGGCTCTGACCCGGGGCAGCCATTTGCCTCTCTGGTTCTTTGGTAGACTTGCCTCAGCTCCTTAAGTTTCATGCAGCACTGCTGTGGGTCCCTGTTATAGCCTCTGTCCTTCATGCCCTTGGAGATTTTTTCAAATGTTTTGGCATTTCATCTTTTGGAACGGAGTTCAGATAGCACAGATTCATCTCCCCAAACAGTGATCAGATCCGTTACCTCCCACTCAGTCCATGCTGGAGCTCTTTTGTGATTCTGGGACTCCATGGTCACCTGTGCTGATCAGCTCGCCACGCTGGCTAAACAGGAAATTAAATTCAAAAGTTCTCAGGGCTTTTCCTGTCTACCTGGCCAGTGCATTTGAGTTAAGAGTGCTGTCCAGAGAGGTCACAATGGAGCACTCTGGGATAGCTCCCAGAGGCCAATACCCTTGAATTGCGTCCACACTACCCTGCTGGGTTGATTTCAGCACTAATCCCCTCACTGGGGAGGAGAACAGAAATCAATTTTAAGAGCCCTTTAAGTCAACAAAAATGGCTTCATCGTGTGGACGGGTGCAGGGTTAGATCGATCTAACACTGCTAAATTCGACCTAAACTCGTAGTGTACACCAGGGCTAAGAGATACTGTTTTGACCTTATGTTAGATAAGAATGGAATGTAGACTGTGGCGGAAATTAATGAGAAAAGTGAGATATCAGGAAGAAATATGTATAACAAAATGCAGCTGTTGCTCATTATTGTATGTAATGAAAGGTCTAAAAGCTTCCTTAATTGTTTATCCAACAGAGACCTGCCCGTGTGTACTCTCCCGCGCATATTGCAATTGCTCAAAATAAACCTGCCTCTGGCTTGCTGCTCCAAACTCAGAGTGAGGACTTGTTTTTCTCCCACAATTGTAAACAAGTTACAACTCATTTAGGACCTGTCCACACAACACATTTTAACCATATAATAACTGGGTCCTCTGATCTGCTTGTTTTGTAGTGCAGTTGGGTCCCTTACTGGAGAGTATTTAAATACCGTATGCAGGTATTTAGCCTCATGGAGGAAGTGCCCTTTGATGTACATGGAAGATGTGTGGTAATTATTGTCTATATATTTCCTCTTACAAAACAAACATTTTCTAAAGCTTCTCAATTTTTCTTCCAGTTTCATCAAATTTTGCAAATTCAAAATCATTTTGTGAAATTTTGCTAAACATTTCTTTTTAACAAAGCACCCCTCCTAGCACCCCTGCACTCCTTCTTGTTTCTTTGGTACTTGCTGAGAAAATAGCTTAGCTGACCCACAAATGGGTGGTCTTGGTGTGCACCATGCCCACAAATACACACAGTAACAAGAACTGCAGCCAACATAAAAGTTCAGCTTGTCTCAATGATGAGTTTACAACAGCTTTGCAACCATCCTCTGTGCTTCATTTAATTCACACCCGGTTAGTACCCAATTAGTATCTCATTAACAGTATGCCTGAAGCACTTTCTTTACACTGAGGCTTTTAGCCCTTTTCACACACTTATTAGGCACCATTAGCAACATGCACACATACATACTTTATTCTAAGACTGTATGTGGGACTGGCAGAGCACTGTCAACTTCCCTCCACACCAACAGAGCTGAAGGAATCCCATTGCAGGATTAGGCCCAGTCATGCAGTTACTACTTATCAGCACTGTACAATTATAAAAAATTTCAGGTCCAACAAGTACCTTCCTTTACTAAACACCTCAGCTGTTCCAGGGAATTCTACTCAGTTCAGCAAGTACCTTGGGGGATACTTTGCCCAGGCCCCTATGTGCATCCTTTGTTCATATTCAAATCCTCTCACTGGCACAGTTAGTTCCCATAGCTCTTACAGCCTCATATCCTGCAAGAAGGCCACCCAGTGGAAATGGGAGGGCATGATTTACAGCCGAGAACAGCTAGGTTTTGGAGTACAAGCTATATCTTTGTCACTGAAGAGTTAAACAAATAATGATTTCCCCTGTTATGTCACTATTATTTCACCTAAAGCATCTAGTGCATTGGTGACTGGGAATATTATGAACTAATGTATGCAGCAGGGAACCCATTTCACAAATTTCACTTTACTTTTCATCATTTTGTTTTGGGTGGTGTCAGGAACAGGTAGTTTTGCTTTTCTGCTGACTCTCGGGGCATTGGCTGTTTTTCAATATGATACATGTTAAAACAAATTAACATAAGAAAATTCAGATAAACACACCTTTGACTTATAACTTTGTGCTTGTGAAATATCTGGTGGCAGCGGTCAAGTGGCCACATGCCACTTTACTGGGAAAGCCAGCAGTGCTGAACAAGTCCCCACAGAAAGTCTAGTGCCTTGACATCTTGCCAGCAAGCAAGAGGTGCTGAGCTAGAGAGTTCATAGAGGTGTGGGCCTTCACATAATTCCAACAAGCTAGTGTGTCTGTTCCAGTGACCTCACAGAGACTTTTACTTGGATACAAGCCCAGCACTCTAAAACTGTTGAGCCAATAACTTTGTGGAGACTTATGCTTTCCCATCAGATCAGAAAAACTAGAGATGCCGAGTCAGTGAGCTCAGAGAGATGTGCGCCCTCACATCAGCCCAGCAAGCTATAGATGTTGAAGTAGATACCTCTCAGATATCTGTTCCTCTAAATCTGCCCAGAAAGCTAAGAGTGCTGAGCCACTGTCCTCACAGCTCTTTCCCCCTTGAGATCAGCTTAGCACACTCAAGCAGCTTAGCTAGTTTGCTCCTGAAGAGTGCACAGAGGCCTGAGCCTTGACGTGTAAAGCTAGAGGTATTGAGCCAATGTCTCATCATGAATGCACCAAACTAGGACTGGGGAACATCAGCTGTGTTCATTTTCCCTGCCCAAAAATATATGATGAACTCAGATATCTAGGTAGGAGCTGCCTTTTGCTGATGCCCCAGTGGCAAGCTCTGTCTCTCCACCTATCTGAAATACCAGCAGGTGTGCTATATTCTCCTGGGCAAATCTCCAAGCAACAGACAGGTTTCTCATCCAGAGCCAAACACAACTGAAGAGATAGCCCCAGCAAGAACAACCAAAATACCATACCCCAGTCTCTTTTCATGTGGAAGTTACCCACGGATAGTCAGACTACACAGTGAAACTCTGGAGTATTCATCTGTATTTGCCATTCTAGTATAGCAGTTTCATCCTCAGGTTTTATAGCTGTGGTTTGAACAGGCCCTCCCAACCTGTGAAAGGAGTGTGTAGAACAAGAGCACCTCACAGGTAGCACTGCTTGAGCAACCCTCCCATCCTCTGCTCCTATACCAAACCTTGTAGTCTCTCTTCTCTCTCTCTCTCACACAAACACTATACCTTCATCATTCTCACCCTGAAAATGGAACACTCCTAAAGTATGTTGTTGGAGTCCATCCTGATAGCATAATCATACAGTTACTACTACTTGAAGATGGTACTATCCCCCCAATTACATTTAAATGCAGCAGCCAAAATGAAGGGAACTCAGAACCAGACCCAAAAGTATTACCACCTATCAGGGTTCCTTCCCCACTCTGAACTCTGGGGTACAGATGTGGAGACCCGCATGAAAGACCTCCTAAACTTATTTTTATCAGCTTAGGTTAAAGTTTTCCCAAGGCACAAGTTCCACGTTAAACAGTATGCTACCACCACCAAGTGATTTAGACAAAGAATCAGGGAAAGAATTACTTGGAGTCCTATTCCCCCAAACCCTGCACTCCCTTTCCTGGGGAAGGCTTAAGAATAATATCCTGACCTGCTGGTACAGGTGAACACAGACCCAAACCCTTGGATCTTAAGAACAATGAAAAATCAATCGGGTTCTTAAAATAAATTTTAATTAAAGAAAAAGTAAAAGAATCACCTCTGTAAAATCAGGATGGTAAGTACTTTACAGAATGACAAAAGATTAAAAAACACAGAGGATTTCCCCTCTAGGCAAAACTTTAAAGTTACAAAAACAGGGATAAACCTCCCTCTTAGCACAGGGAAAATTCACAAGCTAAAACAAAAGATAATCTAACACATTTCTTTGCTATAGCTTACTATTTCTGCAATACTAGATGCTTAGTCCAGATATGCTTAAAGAGATGTATTTTTCCTGCCCTGGTTCCTTACTGACTCTACAAGAACAGAACACAAAGACACAAACAAAAACCTTCCCCCACAGATTTGAAAGTATCTTCTCCCCTTATTGGTCCTTTCGGTCAGGTGCCAACCAGGTTATCTGAGCTTCTTAACCCTTTAGAGGTAAAGGAGAAATTAACCCTTTATGGAGTAGAGAGAGATTTTATGCTACCCTTAGCTGTATGTTTAGGACACCACCGCATTCCTTTCCTGAGTTACCTCTTCTATTGGGCATTTGCAAGGCTCCAAAGCATGCAACTTTCCCAGAAACATGTGCAAAGGCAATATAGCTAGTTACAAGGTTGCTCCCTGTTCTGAAATTTGCTAGGAAATCTCAGTTTTCTCAGGTCTATCCCACATCCTGTAAATCCATCTTGCAGGGCAATTAAAGAGTCATGACTTGATTCTCAGTGAAGACATCATGCATGCCAGTGTGCGATGATATTCCAGGATGATGTGAAAACACAAATGTCATATAATCAGGCTGCAGCATCACATGATTATTTTGTCCCACAAATGTCACACCAGGAGGTGATGTTCCCCATTTCTTACAGCAAAGGAAGGTTCGGGGTCGTGCATTTTGTTTTTCATTGTATAGCATGGGAGAACGAGGTGCCAAGAACTGCCAGATCCTAATCCCATCATAACATTGATTCCCTCTGTAGTTCTGAGCAAGACACTTAAGGACTAGTTTTTGTTTGTTTGTTTGTTTTGGGGGGAGGGAAGGGAGGTTAAAGGCACTTAAAGTTGCAGACCATTACTGAGAAGGTTTTCAAAAGGGTCTATCTGGGGCTTTAGCCACCTAAATACCTTTAACAATCTGGTTTTAACCTCTTGGCCTCATTCCCTTCTGTAAAATGGGGATGACACTACTTACCTACTTCTTGGGAGAATTATTTAGCAAAATGTCTTGGAAGTGATTTTAAGAGTAAAAGCAACTGCTAACTATTGTAACAATATTTGTGGATACCCATAGTATGACAAACTCCATTCCACTTTGATACAGATGCAAACACAGCAGCACCTCCTACCCAATCCTCCCTAATCTCATGCTGAACCTTACACCTAATCACAGACAGCTGCACAAATATTTGTCCTGCATCATCATCAAACCGGTTCTCAGTTATACATGCAAAGTCAGGGGCCTTGTCCTTCTTCAATTCATAGATGGTGATAACCTCATTAGCTACTGACTTTGCATTAAAGGGTATAAGAACGATGAATAAGTAGTTCTGGTTCTCCACAACTTGCCTTCCACAAGGTAAAACCAATGAGACCAGGATTAAACATCTGAGTCCAAGTTTATGCCCCATAGTTTGTCTTCTACTTTGTCTTCCTTGCTTCCCATCACAGGGATTAAGGGGCCTAAGAATCTGCAACCAGTCCCTCCAGCTAGTTCATAGCTCCTGCAACTTCACCCATTTCCAAACAGACCCTCCTCGTCCCCTGTGCTGCCACTACCCACTTCTTGTTTGCAAGTAAGAAGCCTCTGCCATGACTCTAGGCCGGCAGCCCTGTGGTTGGGTGATTTCCCTCCCTCCCCCTCCTTTCCTTTCTTTAAACCAGCCTCTTGTCATGCACATCATAGAGTACCTAATATTCCTTCACTTCACTCATTTCTCTATTGTCCTTCAATTTCTTCTCTGCTGCCTAACAAATTCAATTGCTTTTGTATTCTTCATATTTGTGTTTTATATTCCCCCTCCAATTCACCCCTCCCCAATTCTGCAGTGTGTGTGTGTGTTTCTCATTACTTCTGGGTGAAATAACTGACTAGGGGGATCAGTCCACCTGAAAATTGCTCTCCCTGGACTTAAATGAAACAGATGGGCATTGATGGTGTTTTCAGAGAAATTAATCAGCCTGGACTGGCGGCGGTGCCAGGAGCTCCATAGGCCCAATCTAGCCTAATGAATTCCAAGCTCTCTGTCTTAATAGCTCCTGACAAGACTAATTTACTCATGTAAGTGATTAGAGAGGGAATGATCTCTTTAATTGTTGCTTAAGACTCTTTTAGGCTTCACATGAGGGAAGAGGAGGCTGTTAATTTCTAGTCGGGTAAGTGACAATACAGGGGGCTTTTTTGGGAGGGAAGAGATTAACAAAGGAGGGAATAATGCAGATGCTTTGGTGCTTCCTCCCCACTCCCTCCCCCATCTCGGTATTCCAAGTTGGGTGCCGTTTGGAGGGGATTTGTCCTGCCAATGGATGACTGAATTCCGTGTCCTGATGACAGAGGGTTCCCTTTTGAATCAACTCAACGTCTGAGAAAGTATCCATCCAATGCAGCCTACAGTTCGATTTCTGTTGCACGAGTGCAGTTTTTGGAACAATTACTGTATTCTTAAGTAAGTCATTCTTCCCTGAGAGTGTCACAACATCACAGGTTCAAATCCCCCACACCGTAATTTCATGTCTAGTAGTAACACCTCAACGTGGGAGAAGGGGATACTGCAGCACTGCTATGCTGTCCTTTGCATGCAACATTAAAGCAAGGTCCCTCATGCCCACTGCTGGTAGAATTTAAAGATACCATGACAGTGCTGAGTAAGCAGCTGGGGTAACCATGATCAAAATTCCCACAGGAAATATAGGTTCCAATATCCAAGATGGTGTGTCAACTCTTGCCAAGTATATAAATGACAGCTGTGTTTGTCTTTAGTCACTACAGACCCTATTTATGTAACTCCTTGCATAGCATTTGGAGTCCATGAATATAAAGTGCACTTTACCATTCACTACCTGGGGGCTGTGCTTCTGACACCATGGTGAAATATCTGCTGCCAGCTAGCTGTGCCCCAGTCCAGGACATTTATGGTTTCCAGACGACTTTTTTTAATTTGAGAAATGTATGCAGCAGGGGGAGGGGGGGAGAAAACAACCGCTAGACCAGGGAGGACAAAGAAAATTCTGTTCGGTGAAGGATTTTGATATTTGTCTTCATTCCAGTCAGAAACAAAAAAACTTGAAATTTTCAAAAAAATTCTCCATAAAAGAAACCAATTTTTTTTTAAATTTCTTGTTTTGGAATGATTAAAAAAAAGTTCTTTTGATTTGCAAAACCATGCAAAATACACATTTTGAAGTGAAAAATCATGTCAGAATGAAAAAAGTCAAAATATTTCATTTCAGTGTTGTCAAGATATCCTGTTTTTACATTGAGGAAAAAAAGTGAAAAGTTTGACAAAACTAGGGCAAAAATCTACACAATTTCATAAACTCTTTCAACTTCTGTAGAACCACATTCTCCATCAGAAAATATTCAAAGTTTTTCAAGTCAGCTCCACCTACCAGCTCCATTTACTCCATGTAGCTGCTTTCTTCATCAGAAGTTTCTCTAGGGTAAATTCAGTAGTGATTCATTTGAAGGGGATAACAAAATTAGAGGGGTAGCAAATACATAGGAAGATAGAAATAATCTGTAAAGTGATCTACAGATATTAGTGCTGCAGTAGAGCCTGCAGATAATGCACATGCAAATAAGCAAAGTCCTACACAAGGAGCGCAAGAAGAACTGCACAGGTACAAAACAGCAGTATATCATCATATTTAGAGGATTTTTTTCTTGTTTCCTTTATACCATCTTCATCTAGCTTTTTCAAAGGTTGTGAAAGGAGGCGCCCATTAAAATCCATATTAAGAGGTTGTCTACCATATGAAGCAGTTTGAGATTCACAGCAGACCAAGAATCACAAAGACCAAATTCTGTTTTATTGCGCTGCATTACAAACCACCGATAGGCACTGCTACCGACAATGCTAATCATCACAACTAGAGCTCATATTCCACCATGGTATTGACTGGTTCAATGGGAACAGGCAGCTATTGTTTCAGATAGACCATGTGATGGCGTAAGGAGTGGGAAGTATTGACCTGGTAATGTTACGTGGGAGTTTTATGGGTTTACTGTCTGCATTGGTGCTGGATGGTGGTGGGATATCAGGGTGTGACTTCACTTGAGGGATAATATTTGAGCACGTAACCTGAGCCCAGGAGGGAGTTGGGGCCAGGTGACACCTTCTGCCAGGGAAACTGGACAAAGACTGGAGGAGGAGCCGGGGGGAGTGGCTGAGGGGAGACTGCTGGAGGGGGTTTCAGTTTGGAGCTGGCTGGGGAAATGGAGAGAGGCCCAGCTCCCTACCTGCCCAAGATGGACTTGACTGAGGGGTTCTGTTTTCTGTACCTACAAGCTCTGTTTTGGACTGTATTCCTGTCATCTAATAAATCTTCTGTTTTACTGGCTGGCTGACAGTCATGGTGATTTACAAGAAGGGGGCGGGCAGGTGCAGGGCCCTGACTTCCCCACACTCCGTGACAGACCACAACACCCCCAGGACCCATTGCATGCTTTTGTCCAGACAGTCACCAAGTTAAAACTGGTGCTAAAATAAATCGCAGTGATTGGCTAAAAAGGTCAAGTGACCATCTTTACTTGGCTCCTGTAGTCCTCTGAATTTGGGGAAGGATCATCTTAGAGCAGTGGTCTCCAAACTGTGGGGGGCATGAAGGAACTTTGGGGAGGGGAAGCGTGTGGCAGTGCCCAGGCCAGCCCCCCCCGGGGGCAAGGATGAAGCATCATGCCTCCAGCCCTGCTATGCTCCCAGCCCTGCTATGCATAGACCAGCCTCCATGGGGGGCAGGAAGGGAGCACTCTACCCCCAGACCAGCTCTGTCTTCGGCCCAAACTCAGTTGCTGAGGAAACCCTGGCTGTGTATGTGTGTGTGTGTGTGTGCGCGCGCACATACACAAACAGATTCTGTTAATGGTAAGGGGGAGGGTGCAACTGGAAAAGTTTGCGAACCACTCTCTTAGAGCTTCTCAAGCAAGGATGTCCCAGATCCATAGGCTCTCTAGGGTGTATTCCAGGAGGGCTTTGCCACTGTCTCAGAAAATTTATAAGTGAAGTGCAACACCATAGGCAGTGGGCAAGACTCTGTTTGAGGGGCCTGTCATGGATCTGTGCTATGCCCCATCTTTTATCAGTCTCTTGAAGCAACTCCTTTAGTGTGGCAGACCTCCCTTTCCTTCCCTCAGCATAGCCCAGGCAGCCTCACCGCCTTGCAGATGAGCATTTGGGCTCCAGCACTCGTTTCACACTGTGATTTCTGTCCAGTGAGTCCAGATGAAATAGACTCTTGATAGAGACTTGTAACCTCTTCCGTGACTAATGTACCTCTGCAGGTATTTACAGTGACACTCAAGCAGTGTTTTCAAAACAGAGTAGGATTTATTAGACAGCTGGTATACAGCATTGGAAGTCCCTAAGTGAGCACAGAGAAATAAAGGTTAAAGCATAGTCCACTCTGGGCCGAACCAGCACAAACTACTAGCCAGGTTATAGTGGATCACGTCTTCATCTCTCTCTCCCCCCAATTCCTTTGTGGCCAGCTTCCTCCAGGAGCCAACTCTTTATTCCCTGCCTGTGTCTCAGTCTTTTGTTCTTGAGCTGGAGTCTCTGCTCAGCTTCCCTGCTGAGAGGTGGGGGGCAAACTGCCTTCCTCTTGCTCAGTGGGTTTTAGGTGTCACTACTTGATCATTGGGACTTTTCCAATGTCTTTTTGGGATTCTGCATCAATATGGGTCGCTTTCAGCATGTTCCAGACAGTCCCTGAACAGCCCAATTCACTGCAGCCCAGACAGCAAGGTGACACCCTCACTCGCCTCACGTACTGCTCTGCCCCCCCAGAGCAGACCTCATACCAGGGCCGGCTCCAACTTTTTTGCCACCTCAATCAGCAAAGGAAAAAAAAAAAAAAAAAGGAAAAAGCCGCGATCGGCAGCACTTCTGTGGCAGCTCTACCATGCTGCTTCATTCTTTAGTGGCAATTCGGCGACTAGTCCTTCTTCGAGAGGGACTGAGGGACCCGCCGCAGAATTGCCGTCGAAGACCTGGACGTGCCGTCCCTTTCCATTGGCCACCCCACGTACCTGCTTCCTGTGCTGGTGCCTGGAGCCAGCCCTGCCTCACACTCATAACTGTGCAAAGTGCAGAGGGAAACGGAGGCACACAGAATTCATAAAAATATTACAGAAAATTCCTACTTCATGACAGGTTCTCAGAACAACTGAATATAAAACTGAGGTCTCTCCATGAGGTGGTTGGAAAGACCTGATTCTGATGATTCATGCTGTTTTAATCTCTTAGCAGAAGCACGCTTAACTGGGGTCCCCCATAAATTTTGAAAGCCCTGCTGATATTTCATTAGCTGCTAGGTTCCTGCTGCATGGATCTGCAGTGTGTAAGTGTGAGGAAGGGTGGAACAGGCAGGTGAGGGAGGCTACTGTAAATGGGTCCCCGATAAGATCACAGCTATTAGCCTGCAGATGGAGGCCCAGACCCACAGTTGTGCACACACTGGACTTACAATCAATTCTTTCAGCATTAAAAGCCAGCCACCGGACCCGATTGAAGAGCACAAGTTAATGGACTGAGAGCCTGGAAAGAGGCCAAAGAAGGCCCGATCAATTTCTACATTTACTAAAACCGATCACTAGCAGAACAAATAAATAAAACAAAACACTACATCTGTCAATCAAAAAATTGCCAATTTTCTCCAAGGGCACTATACACAAAATCTCGTCTCTACCCAAACTCTCAGTTCTTTTGTGACTGACTTTGGCAGCAGGATTGAGTGGCTGTGTGCATGCATTTGGGAAGGTGGGGGGGAGTTACTACTGCCCAACAAAAGCCTGTCACAGAGTTTACACTTGTTCTAACCTCCCTGACCTAACTAACGTCTCTCTTTTTCTCACCCCTCCAACTCAATTGCTTGTAACTGCTTCTGTGAAAGCTTCTAGGATTCGTTTACTAGCTACAGTGGGAAACAGGAGAGGAGAGGGAAGTAGGCAACAAGTTACAAGAAGCCCAGGTGAATAATTATTGTATTACCACAGCACCTAGAATCCTTATTCATGAACCAGGCCCCCATTGTGCTAGATGCTGTATAAACACATTTATTTTACTATACTATCTATGGAAAGCCAGCCAAAATAAGAGACTAAGGAAATCTGAGATCATACATGCAATTTGTATATTACACAATAGTATTTTAGTAGAAAATGGAAATAGGTTGTAGCCCAGTTGCATGTGCAATTTTCCTCCAGTGGCACCTTGAGAAGGGATAGCTCAGTGGTTTGAGCATTGGTCTGCTAAACACAAGGTTGAGAGTTCAATCCTTGAGGGGGCCATTTAGGGATCTGGGGCAAAAATACATCTGGGGAATGGTCCTGCTTTGAGCAGGGGGTTGGACCAGATGATCTTCTGAGGTCCCTGACATTCTATGATAACTCGTTTAGATATTAGTTATGAGCTACAATTTTATTTAAGAGTCTATTTCCATCCCCTAATGCATTTAGATAACTCCCACTAACACTCAGGACTTTGATTCTCTGTTGCCCTATGTCTAAACTGGTGCAAAGTGGCTGTCAGACCCTATGGTTCTGGTCTGGTAACAGTTTACACTGTGCAATGGTGTAAGTGACTAAACATGTTGCTGGGCAATGGAGAACTAGGCCTTCAAGCGTCAAGAGATCTCTGCTGAGGCTTGGTCTTGCAAAGTGCTGTGCTGAGCTCTCCCTGGGCGACGATGCTACTTTGAGAGTGGAGGGCATTCAGAACTTTTTCAAGATCAGATCCTTGCTTTGGAAGATTTCAGGGCAGAAAGACATCCCCCTCCTCCCTTGTTTGCATATAAAGCCACTCCAGCTTCCTTACAGGAGAGAAGGCACACAGGATCTGATGGAGGATGAGCCACATAGTTTGGTATCCTGAATTGATATCTTAATCAAAACATACAATCACACATTTCCCAAGTGAATGTTGCATATTTTTCCCAGTTGGGCAACTTCAAACACACTTCATAGCCAGAATGGATGCCTGTTAGCTATTCTGTCCTCCTCCTCCTCCCCCCTTCCCCAGTCGCTTTCACACACCCCAAACAGGCCTGGAAACACAATGCAACCTGCTCATTAACATAAATGAGAAACACTCACCCACGGGGGTATCCTCATTGATCAGCAGGTATGTGTCAAAGAAATAGTTGATGAAGTACGGCAGCCGATTGCTCAGACCTGAAAGGATGAAGAAAAATAAGGTTTTAAATTTATGTTATCCTATTTCATTTGCTTGGAAGGAGGTTGTGGTAGAGGAGTACTCGGAACAAACAGCTGGCAGTGCCCTGGGGTCAGCCCTAACTCTCTATGAGGCCAGCAGCAAGTCACTCAGTCATCCTGTGCCTTAAATCAACAGACCTTGGGGGACAGGCCAGTCCTCGCTTACAGACAGTCCCCAACCTGAAACAAATACTCACCAGCAACTACACACCACACAGCAAAAACACCAACCCAGGAACCAAACCCTGCAACAAACTCCAGTGCCAACTCTGTCTGTATATCTATTCAAGGGACACCATCACAGGACCTAACCACATCAGCCACACCATCAGAGGCTCATTCACCTGCACATCTACTAATGTGATATATGCCATCATATGCCAACAATGCCCCTCTGCCATGTACACTGGCCAAACCGGACAGCCTCTACGCAAATGAATATATGGACACAATCAGACATCAGGAATTATAACATTCAAAAAACAGTAGAAGAGCACTTCAGTCTCCCTGGACACTCAATAACAGACCTAAAAGTGGCAATTCAACAACGACAGAACTTCAAAAACAGACTCCAACGTGAAACTGCAGAACTGGAATTAATTTGCAAACTGGACACCAGAACATTAAACCTGAATAAAGACTGGGAGTGGTCATTACAAAATCTAATTTCCCCCATACAAATTTCCCCCTACTTTTACTCACACTTTCTTGTTAACTGTTTGAAATTGGCCACTCTCATTAACACTACAAAAGTGATTTTTCCTCCCTTGGTATCGTACTGTTAATTGAATTGTCTCAGACTGACCTCCCACTTGATATGGCAACTCCCATCTTTTCATGTGCTGTGTATTTATACCTGCTACTGTATTTTCCACTCCATGCATCTGATAAACTGGGTTCTAGTCCATGAAAGCTTATGCCCACATAAATTTGTTAGTCTCTAAGGTGCCACAAGAACTGCTCATTGTTTTCACAGCTTGAGGGCCTCATCTGGTCCCATTCCTCACCCAATTGCCTCTGATAGCAGACAGAGTCACACTGTATGCAGTGTAGCTGTAGCCATGTTGGTCCCAGGATATTAGAGAAGAAAGGTGGGTGAGGTAATATCTTTTATTTAACCAACTTATGTTGGTGAGAGAGACAAGCTTTCGAGCTTACACTGAGCTCTTCTTCAGGTCTGGGAAAGGTACCCCCAGAGTCACAGCTAAACGCAAGGGGAAGCAGATTGTTTAGCCCACCCACCACTTGCCCCCCCCCTTAAGGCTTAGCCCTCTTACTTTTAAAAATGATTGCTTGCCCCTCTCCCCACTCTCCCCTCAGGCTTTTCTGGCAGTCCTGTTGCCAGGTATCCAGTTTCAGACTGGAAACTCCAGTAGAAAATAGGACCTGAGTGTCCGGTTAGCAGTGCTGACTGGAAACTAAATGTCTGGTTATAGGAGTAACCACATTAGCCTCTGCTCCTCCCACTCCCAACACTCACTCCAGAGAGCTGGAAAAGAACCTGTCCTGCTGCTGCGCAAAGAGAGACAAACAGAATGGACTAGAATCAGGTAGGTACCCGCTAGGGGGGGATCCCGTTTACCCCCTCCCCAGCCCTGCTGTGCTTGCAGTTTACCCCTGACCTTGCTCCAAAGACTAACCCTAGCTCCTGCTCCACTGTGATTTTACCCTTGGTCCCTTTTACAATCATTCCCCAGGGGGGCCCACAAATATGTTTGACGCCAGGCTCACAAAAAGAGTTAACCCACCATGTCTCTCTAGGGTTACACGGTCTCATTCCTGAGAAACAAATAGGGCCCATTATTGAAATTGGTTTTCATGGTTCCATGATTGAACCAGAAGCTGCTGAACAAAGTGGGAAGCTTCATTTTACACACAGGGTGTTCGGATACCGGTGGGGAGAACTGCAGAGATAATTAAGCCTAGTCTACACCTAAAACTTACGTTGACCTAGCTACACTGCTCAGGGCTCCAAAAAATGTCAATGCCCTGTGAAATGTAATTAGGTCAACCTAACTCCCACTGTAGGTGCAGCTAAGTCGATGGAAGAATTCTTCCTTAGACCTAGTTGCTGCCTCTCAGAGAGGTGGATTTACTATAGCCACAGAGAAAGCCCTTCTGTCTCTGTAGTGTCTACAGTAGAGCCATGGAGCTGCAGCTGTAGTACTGGAGTGTAGACAGACCCTGAGACACCATGCAAAGGAAATTAATGACAGGGGAGGAAGGGTTGGTAGGGACATGAAGTGGGCCAGGAGCCTTTTGATCCAGTTGCATCTCTCCTCTGCCCCGGGGGCTCAGATGAGGATGCAGATTAGATAAAGCACAAAGCAGCCCAGAACAAAACAAAGGGAAGAATACCGTAGCAGCCCAGACCTGTCACCGCGCTGCTGCTGACTCAGACCAGATTCATTTAAGAGGGGCACAGAGATACAGATTCAGAATGCAGCCAGTGACCAGGGCCTTTTTGCAGAGTGAAGGAGATGGGAGACAGCAATTGATGGCTGATCTGTACTAGAGACACTCTACAGCTGAAGTATCTGTTGGTCCCTGGTGCTCTTGCAACAAACTGCCTGTTACACCAACAGCCACCACAGTCAGTGAGGACTGAACCCGGGATCATCAGCATCCTCTTCCCCCAAAACCAAACAAAATAAACCACCAGATCACGGGGCTGTACCGCGAGTAGCAGCTATAAAGTCACTAGGGCCAGTCACCAGAGAGAGACATTACACTGCTCATACATGCTCCCAAAATACCGTGAAACCAGTTATAAGGAAACATTTCTCTCTTCCCAGCTAGTATCTTGGTTCTCACCTCAGGTGGCTACCCTAGACCAAGTCTTTCCATTGGCTGATCAGTTGTGATGTAAAGGTTTGCGAGCTTACAACAACGTCCACGAAGTGTTGATAGGAGTAGGAGGTATAAACACTGGGTGCTCTGTGCTGCCAGTAGAAGAGGTTGGCTGACTCACACAGATGCTGGCTTTAGCCTGGTGGAGAAGATAGGAAGGAGCAGGGAAGAGTTGCCACTTAACCAGAGAGAAGTACTGGTTTCATTACACAGCAAAAACTAAAAAGGAAAAGAAAGCCAGAAATAAAGGTTCTGGAGAGGACCAGTTCAGTGCAGCTTGAACAAGGTGCACTGATTTCAGTTTCTGAGTTTGGGGATGTTTAATAGCAGTGAATGGTGAATTGCTAACATTGGAGATAAAGGGCAGAGGGGCAAGTGGAGTGAGAAAAGCTCACAATCATCTGTCTGCAGGAAAGTGATGTATTGCCAAGCTGCCAAAACCTGTAGGAAGAGAGAACAGGCAGGAAAACAAAAAGCCTCTGCAGCCTTAAGGTGACAAACTTATAACGGGGAAGAAAAATGAGCAAAGAGGAAGATTTAGCACTCGCAGATTGAAGATACAGAGCAGAGAAGGGATTGGGGGCAATAGCTAACATCAACATCTTACCTCTTTAAATACTGGATTCAAATTCAGGTTGTCACAACACCAGCCAAAACAAGTTTGGTGCTTTCAGTCTATTCCCAAGTGTCTGATATCCCCACACAAGGGAGCCTGACAGACAGCTTGGGAGAGGCTCCCAGCCTAGGGCTGCAGTGAAGTGAAGGGGCAGAGATCTCATAGGTGCTGGAACTAGAGTTTCTGGGGGTGCTGCTGCACCCCTTGGCTTGAAGTAGTTTCCATTATCTACAGCGTTTACAGTTCAGTTCAATGGCCCTCAGCTCCTCTTTTATAAACATTGTTCCAGCACTTCAGAGATCTGTGTTGGAAGCTTTGATGTGCTGGTTCTAGCTGGTGCTTTTGGAGGTGCTCTTGCCAAAGTGCTAAAATTCACCTCTAGAAATACGGAACCAAAAAGGACCTAAGGAGCATCAAGCATTTAGCATATAGGAATGGAGCTGGGAAACCTACGTACTCACTCATCTGGGCTCCCACAGCCACCTCCTGTGTCACTTACCCTTTCCCTAAAATAGGGATAATGCTTTTCCCATGGCTACCAGACAGGAGCATGGGGAGGGTTACATGATCTGTATTTGTGAAGTACTTTGAGAACTCCAGTGCTAAGCACCTGGAAAAACAACACACACAGACAAAATGGTTCATTCAATGCTAATTCCTTTCCTGAGGGTTAGAAGTCAGTGCATACTGATTGGTGTTCCAGGATGGGAGCGTACGAGGTGGAAAATAAAATTCCCAGACCAAAAAGATCTTCTCTGTGGCCATGCAATTTTTTTAAATGGTAGTTGAAAGTGCTTGCAGATAATCGACCACTAAAGTCTCTGCACGCCCAGCTGGGCAGCAGCTTTCTGAGATCATCTGCCACATACAAAGCAGACCTCTGAGTAACAGGCATTTCATTTCAAGCCCCTAGTGGGCAGTTTTTTCTAAAGACGGAGTGGCCTTGGCTTTGTAGAAGAGATTCGTCTTGATTCGCGTGATGCCTTATTTATATTATACAGTATATTAGAAATCATGATTACAGCTTCTAAACCAGCTGTATCAGGATGTTTGATGTATTTGAGCTGCCAGATCACAGACAATCCATGATCCAGCTACAGCGCTTAGATACCCCAGGGATGGACAGAGCTAGGACAGGGCAAGGAGGTGGGGTTCTGAAGCATGACTTCTCTCTTCTGTGCCTCCCAGTGTAAAGAGCGAGTTGTGTCTCTGATGTGATGGCTGTCCCCAAGAAGATGGACTGTCAAAATTCAGATGGGAAGGAAAAAGAAGTGCAGCGAGTGGGGGGAAATCTTCGGGATACAAACAAATGTAGATCAGAGATACAGGGCCTGAAGAACAGGAGTCATCCAGAAACTATTTGGAATCAATTTAAATATATACATATAGACTTGATTCTCAGCTGCTCACAGTAGGCAAGTGCTCAGGAGCAGGCAGCAAAAGTGGCTGTAATGCACCTTCCCACTCCCCTAAATCCTGGGGCCAACCAGGAGATAAATAGCCCCCCAGAGCATGTTAGACCCACCTAGCGCAGCAGTTCTCAACCAGGGACCCGAGACCCCGTAGGGCTGTGAGCAGGTTTCAGGGGGTCTGCCAAGCAGGACCAGCATTAGACATGCTGGGGCCCAGGATAGAAAGTCGAAGCCCCACTTGTGGGGCAGAAGTCCCACCACCAGGGGCTGAAGCTGAAGCCTGACCAAACTTAACTTTGTGGGGCCCTCTGTGGCATGGGCCCCCCGACAACTGCCCTGCTTCCTACCCCGTAATGCTGGCCCTGACTTTTATATGCAGAAAAACAGTTGCTGTACCATGGGGTGGGCTGTGGAGTTTTTCTAGCATGTTGGGGGGGCCTCACAAAGAAAAAGGTTCAGAACCCCGATCTAGAGAACATTCTATGGAGCAGGGATGGCTGGCAGGGACTGCACTCCTGGTCATCCCTTCTCCCTTCCCTGACCATGCCCTTGCCTGTCCCCAGTGTGAAAGGAAGCAGGTGTCAGACAACTATGTAGGCTTTATGCTGCTGAGGGAAATCAGGTCTTTCCCTTTAGGTCAGCTTTAAATCCTCACTGGAGTAGCACAAAGGGGACTTAATCTGGGCCAAGTATGTGGCTTACATTTGTGCTACTATGTCTTAGTGGGGAAACAACAATTACTTTAAGTGTTATCAAAGGGAGACATGACTGACGTTGTTTCTCAGAGAGTCACATACAGGCAAATAACCCCCCATGCTAAGAGTATCCACTCCACCAATTATTCCCGCACCAATCCCAATTTTCATGGGGTGGCGCCATACACTTTTACAACAGATAATAAGCCACTTGAAACTTATTTGAGTCTGACATGACCCGGTACCATTTGCAGCAGGCTCATCAGGGCTGTCTCCAGGCACCAGCGCAGGAAGCAGGTGCTTGGGACAGCCAATGGGAAGGGGCAGCACGTCCGGGTCTTCAGAGCCAAAGAATGAAGCGGTGCAGTAGAGCTGCCGCCAAAGTGCCGCCAATCGTAGCTTTCCCCCTCACCCCTCCTCTTTGCTGCTTGGGGCAGCAAAAAAAGCTGGAGCCGGCCCTGAGGCTCATGACATCAGAGGTGCTGAGACAATTTATATAGTGAGGGCACTGAGAGCCATTGAACCAAACTGTAAACCCTGTATATAATGGAAACCACTGCAAGCCAGGGGGTGCAGTAGCACCTTCAGCACCCGTCGTTCCAGCACCTGTGCCTGACATGACGATACAGAGATCACAACAAGCTTATTCTAGGCAGCAATAGTCGAGCCACTGAGCCTCCAGATACAACAATATACCAGGGAAGTACGGGAGCTGCTTCTCCTATATCCCCAGCATTGACGACACATCAGCGTTCCCAAAAAGCTGGACACTGCCACTCTGCTTTTATGGCTACCACATGGTTTAAGTACAGACAAAAATAACTTGCTTGAACAGCTAAGCCTCGGTGTGAAGCTTGGGACTCTTCTCAAATTGCCTGAGATCTGCATTGTGTTACATTGTTACCTCGCCATGTGGGAGTTTTAGAGGGCTGCTGCTGCTGAGCTCCTCAACATTTTGTCACTAACCATTTTTGTGCATGTGAGAAACGAGCCAAACTGCTGCTGACATCATCAGCTTAACAGGAAAGAGGAGGATTTCAGGGGGGTCCATAGCAGAGCAGTCTCCTTTTCTTGCTGTGAGGTTTACATGAACCTGTAAATATCCCATTGGGATTATAAAGCTATTTCACAGTTAAGGAATGGGTGTTACTGCACAGAATATATTAAACAATTAGTTTAATAATCTTCTTGCTGAAGTCTGCTTAAACAGTGAGGAAAAAGTGCTGCCACATGCTGTGGTAATGGTCTCACTCTTGGGTAGCTACTGTTGGCTTCCACTTTACATATTAGCCTTCTGTCTGCTTGTTTTAATTTCCTTTAAGTTTTATTTACTCACCCTGTAATCTGCTGTATGGACAAACATCATAAGGAAGAAACAGTATTATCCCTTCCACCCACACTCCGTCGGCACAGTGTTTACCTACCGCATGATCATCAGGAATAGATGAGAACTAAAAGCAGCAAAGAGTCCTGTGGCACCTTATAGACTAACAGACGTATTGGAGCATGAGCTTTCGCGGGTGAATACCCACTTCGTCGGATGCATGTTAGATGAGAACTAGTGGCCCTGTGCCCTACCCTCTTACTGGAAAAGGCTTTTGACTATCTACCCAAGGAAAATGATCATCTGTTGCTAACAAGTGTTGTTACTGGAGAGTGATTTCCCTCAGTCCCTTCTCCGCTGGGGTTGAAGAGGATTTCCTAGTCTATACAGGACACCACCATTTGTAACACCATTAAAGAAAGGCTTCCTGGCTAGAAGCTCCCAGTCTAGAGCAGAAGTGAGAAAGCCAATGCCACCGCCCAACCTCTCCCTTTCCTGCTGTGCTAAGGGACAGCTTGGCATTTCTAGATGTTAAGCAGGCATGCTAATGTTCACTGGGTGTCACACATTCCCTTCTGGGCTTGCTCCACAGAGGACAGGAGTCTGTTACAGTCCCAGCTCTGGGGCTTAGCACTTTACTTCAGGCTGGACAGGCTGCTGCTTGTTTCTCTGGAGGTTCCTAGTTATGATTAAGATGATGGTGGTCACAGAAGGAAACCAGCAAAGGGGACTGAGAATTTTGCTGGGTGGAAACCTGCTTATTGGTCCTTTTAGGAGTGTCTTTTTGTGATGTGAATGCTTTCCTGCTAGGACAGTTTGTGGGGGCTGAGCACCTCTGGTAATCATGCCACATATTTAAGTCTCCACCAATAGGTGTAAGTGCTTGAGTTTAGGTACCCACATTTGAAAATTTTGAGCTAACCTTCCAACTTGAGCATGTTAGAGATTTCCACCACCGCTGACTTCAGCTAGAAGTCTCTCCCCTCGCTTAAATCATCCTCCACTCCCACCAACCCCCTGCCAAAAAAGCACAGGGGGAAGCATTACTGGTCTTGAATTTAATTTGTCGGGGGGAGGTGATGGGGGAATCTCCCATATTGTGCTCGCTCCCTTTTGAAACACGTTTCTTACAGTATTGTTAACAAACCCTGCAGTGCAGGAGCATACAGGTAGATCATGTGGCTGTTGGAGGAAGGTAGAAGATGTGATATTCAGAGACTACACACTGAAATGAAAGAAAGACAATTCAGTTATCAGTGCCAATGGTATTGCCGCCCCTCCACCCTAGCAATATTGCTTTAGTACTAGATATGTACTACATATTCAGTGATATTAATTTTTGAGAGACACAAAGCTAAAGGGATACCTAGCATACTGATAACAGTTCAAGCACAATTGGCTGGTCTCTTTTTAGTCTCAATATAGAGAAAGCCCAGTCCCTCTAGGTCTCGGTATGTGTACCACTGCCCTCTACTGGGCAAAATGGGAGGCTTCCAGACATGCACCTCCAGATTCCTCAAATTGGTTGAGGTAGGGGACCAGCTCCTGTATTTCCTAAGCTGCCTCCCCCACATTCCTTGTCTCACTGCTCCTTCAGCTCTCAGCAGCTTTTAGTGGGCACTCTTTTGAGAATGGAGAGCTAGAATTCATGCTGTGTAGCATCTGCAAGTTTCTAATCCCTTTAATCCTAACTCTAGGAAATCGTGAGGAGAGGAGCTCCTAAAATCATGCTGGAGTCGAAATGTGGGAGAAAAACAAGACAGCATTCAGAGGGATGTGATCTTATAGTCTGGCTACTTAAGGAGGGCAACCCTGCTGGGGGCACCCTATAGAGGCAGGCTGCAGGATGACAGGTGCACTCAGCCTCAGTTTCCCTTTTTGTCTGTCCACAGAAAGAACATAGTCTCCCTGTGTTTGACACAAAGCCTGCTTCTGGGCATGATTTATTAATATACACAAATGCAGTAATTCCCTTATGGTCAACCCACTCTCCAACTCCCACAGTAAGCAGATATAAACATGGCAGGTTTTTCATTCCTTGCTTCACTGACACAGCCTCCAAATCACTCAGCCAAGAGTCAACAGCAGTATTTTGTTCCCGGGCCCCATACTCCAGGCCTCCCTCTGAGAGTGACCAATCTCATGACTTTTCTACCACTGCCTCCCTGCAATGAGCTCCCCGTAATGCTCCACTCTCCAGGCCTCCCTGCCTGAGTCTCCAACCCCTGCTCAGGGAACATCCCTAGGGGACCACGCCCCTGCTTCCAGGCTCCTCCTGCAGCTCCCCACTCAGGTCTTCATCCAGATGGCCCCCGCTCCTGCAGTGTTGCATTACCCTGGCCTCCCTGCCTGTTTCTGTGCCTGCACCGGGGAGCCATCCTCCAGCAACAGCCCTCTTGCTTCTGGGCTCGGCTTCCCCTGGCCAAGCTGGATCTTCCTTTTTCCCAGGGGGCCACTGCCCAAGTCTGCTGCTTGTCAGGTTCCAGCTTTGGTCAGTTCCAAAGAGCAGCTCTTTTCCAGGTCTCATCAGAAATCCTCTCTCTTGGTTCCCTTGGAGCTTTCTCCCAAGCACCTCTTGACAGCTCTCTGCTGCTCTTCTGTCCTGGGTCACGCCTTCCCTACTCCAGCAGCTCTCACCTGCTTCTTCCCGATTCTCTAGGTCTGCACTCAGACACTTCTCTCCCACCTCGGCCTCTGACTCTCCTGGTCTCCTCCGTCAGAACCCAGGTGCACTCTCTTCAGCCTATCTGGGGGGCAGTCAGGAGGAATCACAAGGGCAGTAGGCCCTGCTCCCTCTTAAAAGGGCAATCACCCTGTGGCAGGATGTTACTTTGCTTATTTGTCTCAGTATTTTGGTTTGTTGAATGTTAGCCATGTAAAACTGCTTGCAAGTTTGTTTCACAGAAGATGAAGTCAGTGGGCCAGATCCTCAGGTGCTCTGCATCCAGCCCGAGTTCTGCTGCCAGCACCCTCAGGCTACCAAACATGTGTGGCGTGTCCAAGGAGAACCACTCCAGAGGAAGGGTGAGCCTGCTGAAACACGACAGCCCCTGGGTAAAACAGACTGAAATCTATGGGGAAGCTTTCACCACCCTAGCCAAAGTTCCCTCCTTAAGCGTGAATGGCCAGTTCAACAGCTCAGCTGATTGCCTGCCAGCGAGAGGCACGATGCAAGACAATGGGTATAATACACTTAACACACTCCCACGTGCCAGATGACCAAGGATTTAACCTACAGTTCTTTCTAGTGCCACTTAAGGATTAAAGCCCCACAGCACGGCCATGGTTGGCCAGAGCCAGCTGACTCGGGCTCACAGGGCCTAAAAATTGCTGTAGCCTGAGCTCTGGGCCCCTCCACCCTGACAGGATCTCGGAGCTCAGACTCCAGCCTGAGCCCAAACAGCCCTGGAGCCTGAGCCCCACGAGCCAGAGTCAGCTGACAGGCCAGCCGCGGGTTTTTTATCCCTGTGTTAACATCTCCTTAGTGGCCCAATGCTGCCCTCTAAGTCTGAAAACTGGTCAGTGGAGGCTGGGACAAACTAGCATGCCATACGCTGTCTGGGATGGAGTTGGTCCACAGTGCATAAACAGAGAGTAAACACCCAATACCAACATTGGTACAAAAACTGCCCGCAGGAGCTGCCAGCTGGTTTGGCATGTATCTGCAGAGCCCTGCAAATCCACGGGTATCCACTTTATAACAACAGACTGTTTTTGCAGATACAGATTTCGCATCTGCTCAGAGCTGTATGCATCTGTAATGTGTGAAAGTCTGCAGGCATTTTGACGCCTCATTCAATACCTTCCAGCAGAACAATATGCAACAAACAAGGTACACACTTCATGTAGTTTCTAAGTAGGTCTTATTTTCATAAGGGAACATATTTCTCTCTCAATCTAACATATCACAGTGTGAAACTGACAAAAAACTGCAGGCCCTGATTCTCTTTTAGGACTACGGTGACAGCAAACCCTGTTGGCAGATAAGCATCAACTATCAACAACTGACAGACTCAGTCAGAACTGAGCTCCCCCAATATAATAATTATTTTCTTGTGGTAGTGCCTAGGGACCCCAATCACAGAGCCGGGCCCCATCATGCTATGCATATAAACACATAAGACAGTCCCAGCCCCACAGCACTTAGCATCTATGTACTGCCTAGCCCACATTTTCTGGAGTGGTGGCTGGTTTCTTCTGTGACTTTTCTTAAAGGCATCTGTGTAACAATAGGTTCAATCACAGTGTAGCTGGCTAGAGAGATCACATATTCAGTAGAAAGATGAAGTCTTTGTGCCCCCAGAGATAAACCCCCAGACATGCAACAGTTAAGCTTTTTAAGTGCTACCACAAAGCTTGAAATAGAAAGATGGGTCAGGGAAAAGGAAAGAAGGATAACTGAACAGAGGGAAACTTTACTTACCCAAACAGACGAGCTCCAAGATCAAGAGGGAGAGCAGAAAGTTGCTGGCAGCAAAGTGACACTTCATGGTTCCTGACAAAGAAGAGGAGAGGCAAATTAAATATTTCAAGTCTAGTCAATTTTGTGGATGACATCTTTCCCCCAAAGCACACTTGTGCAGCTAAGATGGGGGGCAAAATCCCTTCCCAACATGGGTTACAGCAACGACATTGCAAACACAATTACCACGCACCCAGGCAGCAAGTCCACAACGTATTGGCTGAAGGAGATAAACCATGGTCATTCTTTTAGGAGATGGGTAATCCCTGAAAACCTCAGCCTTCACCCCACAGAACGACTATGGGGAGACAGAGAAATAGTCAGTCCATGAAAAATACCATCTGACAGTTACTGCTGCCCATCCCGCAGTCATCACCAACCTCACCCAAGAAATTGGTTAAAGCTGGCAGTGCCTGGTGATATGTTGTTTGGGCACAGGAAGCAGAAGGGTGCCTCTTGATGGGCATTCAGATGATGGTGAACAGAGATATCTATAAGCCACGGTAAGTACTGATCAGGTCCATAATGCTAAATTACACAGCTTCATGGAGATCCAAGAGACCTACATCCAATTATCTTGTCCATAACTCTGGCTATACAGGATTGGACCTTACAGGTTAATATTGCATTAAAAGCAACTGTACATGTCCCAAGAGAAGGGACTTTTGCTGTTTCCTTTGGGAGATTTCCCCCCCTA
The DNA here is from genome assembly GCF_003597395.2 of Chelonoidis abingdonii. Taxonomy (NCBI): domain Eukaryota; kingdom Metazoa; phylum Chordata; order Testudines; family Testudinidae; genus Chelonoidis; species Chelonoidis abingdonii. The sequence continues at coordinate 24,150,713 of NC_133783.1, forward strand.
CAATCGGAGATCTCACTGTTAGGAAAACCTTTCCTGATGCCCAGACAATTTTCGTTTGCTCATTTTAAAATTTCATTCCTCCTATTTATAGGCTTTTGGATTATTCTAAACCACTCCTCTCCCTCTTTGGTTTGAAATTCTTCACTTACAGTCATCAGGTCTCCCTTCATCATCCCAAACTATATTTAGCTCTGATAACCCTGCTTCACTAGTTATTTCATAATAGTTATTGGAATCTGTCTAGTGTTTACTGAGGTGACAGGAACAAAACCCTGTATTCCAGGGATAGGCTCACTATAGCCAAAGAGAGTGGTTACCACCTTCCTGCTCCAGGTAGTCCAAACCCTGCTTTCTTTACACAATTCCATTGTGATTGACAAGTCATTGCTTTCCAAACTCCTCCTTTCAGTTGACAATCTGCATCTGAATAGCATTAGGACAAAATACTTTACTACTCCTACCTATCTTAATTCAATCAGGATATGTCTAGAAGTATTAGAGGCAGTAGCCTTATGACTGCATGCCATACAGGTGTGTTCTATGGCAGACCTCATTCCTCCGCCACCTCACACACCAAGGTGTAAACCAGGTGTGGGAATCGAAGGGTTAAAAGTATTGGGTCAGAGTCATCCCTGATTTAATTCTATGAAGTCAATGGATGAATTTGTCCCACTGTAGCTGGAAACCAGGGTCAAATGACTGCTCATGTCACAAATCAAAAGGAGGGCAATGTTTTATTCTTAGTCTCGAGTGGATGTTTGCTTACATCGTAAGAATCATTACACAGTTCAGCATGATCAGCAGTGTCTACTCAGGAGACAGCTCTCCAGACTGGCGCAGCAGGGGGGCTGCATGTCTGGGCTGAGATGCACAGGACATCTTGTTAGGAAGGAGAGGGTTGGGGTAGCTGTGATACGCTGGAGGTCAGGATTAAAGTTGTGTTGCAGTGTGGTATGGGAGCCCAGTATTGGGATAGCAGTGAGTTATCAAGTTGTACTGGCAGAACTGTGTGGGAGACCAGGACTGGAATCACTAAAAATTCACTAGGAATTTAGAAGTACAATTTAGAAAATAGCGGAGAACACATGAGCACACTCAAAGCTCTCAAAACACCAGCACTGCTGTGAAATAGTTATGAGCTGGAAGAACAATGAATATATTAGCATGCAAATAAGCACTCTAGCACCCCACTTAGCTTCTAGAATTTCCCAGACTAGTATCAACAGAGCACATGGCTTCTTACAAAGAAACCACAGAATTAAAAATGCAAACAGAAATGCTGAGAATGGTCAGACAAGGGGGAGGAAAAAAATTCAAACCTCCAAACCACAGAAAATTTGTATTTGAGATCAAAATAAAATTGAATTATATGATTGATAGTAAAATATATACTGTCCTGGAGACAAGTATACATTATGCAGGTATTATGCACACACAGAGTGTGTGTGTACGTATATACATTTAAACAGAAAAAAAAAACAAAAGATATATACGTAACAATCAAGTATACTTATTTGTAACCATTCTCATCTCCCATCCCACCTTACCACTCCTTCCTTTGCTATGATCTCTTGTTGCGTCTTGTCTAGTATCTTACCTCCTGCAAACAACCTGGTCAGGCAGACTCAAGCCACCATGGAGTCCCACTGATTCAGCATGGGTAAGGATTCTCATGTCCGACTGATCTATCTGTACATCACTGACCACATTTCTGGATGCTGTAAAATTAAGGCCAAGATCCTCAGTTGTTGTAAATCAGTGTTCCCCACAGTCTTCAACAGAGCTATATTGGCTTAGGCTAACAGGGATCTGGTCCAGTAATTGGAGCTTGACATAAAAGCATGTATATAGCTACTAAAATGCACTAAACTTCATTTCATGTAACACCTGTTGTACACAAGGGATAGATTAATAAAGCCGTGGATCCTGGATAAAGTGCTTTGATATGGGGAACTTCCACTTGGACTGCAATCACCACAAACAGGCAGACAGGACCTTACTTTAATGAGTTATCATATAGAGGCGCTCTCTCCGTGTCCCCCCTCGCTCCAGACTGCATATTCGCATTTGGTTTGTGTCACCTCACCTTATGACAGCTCAGTGTATGGGCCAATGAATCTATATTATCACCATCAAGTTATTTGCTGGAGGTGGGGAGGAGGGGAGGTGTCACCATCTTGCCAAAATTGACATAACTTGTGCCTCGAACTGCGAGGGCCCTGCAAGTCTCTGTCCCACTTGAATTCTGGGAAGATTTCCTACACAACAAGACATTGAAGTCAATCCTGCGTGTTACAATAACTCACTTAAGCACATGCCTCACTTCCCAAGGGCTGCTCATGTGCATAAAAGTTAAACGGGTGCTTATGTGCTCCTTTCTCAATTGCCACCAAAGTGCTCAGCATCTCGCAGGATCAAACCCACTGAGCAACTTCCAGTGCTATTACCCATATATTTAGCCCATCACAGGACAAAACTTCCTCTTCTCAATCATGCATTCCCTTGCTCTTCCATTCCTAAAGAAGGTGCAAATTCCCCCACTCTCACTCATCCTGTACACTTGAATCCTTTCCCTCAGTATTGCTGCTTTTTCAAACCTGCTGCTGTGATCAAGCAGGTGGTGAACTCACATGGAATCCAGCAAGGCTTTTAACTCAGCTAGTAGCTTGCACTGGCAGTGGTGCAAGGGAGGCAGAGAGTGATCACAATGCAATAAGAGGGACTTCTGTTGTTGTCCTGCTAAGGGTCAGCCAGGGACAGCTCCACTGTCAGCACCTTCAACCCAGGTTGTAAGCAGCCAGAGTTATGAACCTACTAGGGGTTCTCTCTCTCTCTCGATCTTAGACCAACTTCTATGCTCTTCTCCCTCATTTGTGATGAAAGTTTCCAGGATACTATTCACACACCCTCAGTCAAAGAGCATCCTCTCTTCTCCTTCTCTGAAGGAGCATCACAACGCAGACCAAAGGAGACTAGAAATAACACAATGAAAATAAGCAAGAGATGCTACCCCCAGCAGTAAGGAAGGTTTGGGCACCAACAGTAATTTAAAAATGGAAAGGTACGTTAGCATTCATTCATTGATTCTCCCATTTCTCATTCACCTGTCCAGCTGGGACTGGAAGCGGAGATTTCCAGCCCACCAGCACAGAACTAAAAGGGTCCAGTTAGTTTGCTAAAGGATTCGTGCTAATCTGAAAAGCCAAAACTTGTGGGGCCCCCTCATTTCTATTAGAAATGGAAGTGCTCCCTGTCAGACAGATGTGTGGAATAGCTCCCCTCCAAGGGAAGTGATGAATATACCATTCTCTGGTTCATAAAACTAGAGCACTCAAGGATATGCTATAGGCAGCAACACTGTACTTCAGAAAAAAACTGGGATCAATTCTACCTTTTTTATTTTCTACAATGTATCCTTTGGAAATCATGAACCTCGGTGGAGGTCTCCAGGAGTGGCTCTAGGGATTTTGCCACCCCAAGCACAGCAGGCAGGATGCCTCCAGCGGTTTGCCTGCGGAGGGTCCGCTGGTCCCGCGGCTTCCCCGTTTGGCGTGCTGGGGCCTGAAGCCGCCCCTGGAGGTTTCAGATGCGAACTGAGAGTTCTCAGTCTTTAACTGAAGGAGCAGGCATGTTGAATCTTAAATAAGCTAGTATTTTTCCCAAATGTTTCAGTCATTGAGTTATAGATATTAACTAAAGTCTGAAGTGTTCAAATATAAATAAATTCTCTCTCTCAATTTATCAGGTTTCACTTACATGGTATTTCTTACCAGTTCAGTCCTCATGGAGTCAACCAGGAAAAACAGGCTAGACAAGACCTGCAACAAACCATGCCCCACACACCCGTCTTAAGCTGTGTGGCAGGTCCTGCTCGCTAGAGATCTTTTTGCTGGTAAAACACCTCATGTAGTTTGTTTACCATGTGCATTCCCATAACCCTGGTACATTATAGAGCTTTACACCTACAGCCCCCACTGAGCCCTCAGCTCCTGAGACAAGCAGGGGAAAACAATCTGCTTCTTCCCATTCCACTTCCTTCCCATGCCTTTTGTACTATCTGCCGGATGGCTTAATTAGCCACTTAGTTCTCCTCACCCATCAGTTAGGCGCAGCTCTTCTTAAGTGAGATCTGCTCTGCAGTAATTAATTAGAGCTGCAGTGACCAGAGTGCTGGCTCAGCTGCTATTCCCCAAGCACTCTGTCACAAGCCCCTCTTAGTGCCTTCTACTCTCTCCCTCCCCCAACAACCTACCAGGCTGAGGAAAATCCAAAAAGCCACAAACCCATTTTCTTCCATTGCAGGTCCTCTTTAAAGCATTGCCATTGTGGTGTGACACATCATAACCAAAGTACGAGTGTCCCTTTCCAGCATGCAATCAAGTAACCCTAATTCCAGAGCAGCGCATGTTTTGCTGGCACCAGAGAGGATGCTGCTGTGGCCCAAATGGAGACATCAACAAAACATCCCATCCTGCTGCTGTCTGCTGCATGAGACTCACAAGACGAGAAAACTGCGTTTGTGGTTTTCAACTGGGGCCACCACAAGCCAGAGAGGGTGAAATGTTATTTTCCAGCTTCTCGGAGTGTGTTTCTAAAACTGTCAGTGGGAAAACCATTCAAATTATTTAGAAATAAAGACAGTTGACAGCCTCCCTTTTAAATTGAATGATAATCTGAATGTTGTATATTCTAAGTCACTTTTTCATTACATAAGTAATTGCTTGAAATGCCATTTTGATTGTCTTCATTAATATTGCATTTCTTCACACTGGTTTCCAGAGATGCTTTTGTTTTGATATTGTGGATTTAGGAATTTCAAGGGAGAACTTAAAAATTCTGCATTGGAGAGAATAGTTAATTGTGCTTTGTCCCTGAAAGAGATTCTTTGCTAAAAGAATTCACTGTAGAAATATAGTTTCTTGTATATATAAATCTAATAAGGGCTCTGGATGGGTCACCTGAGGGACCTCTGCATCTAAAAGCAGGAGGCGCTACTGTTTAAGTTAAATGACAAGCTCCATTAGCTTAGGGGCAGTAGTAGACTCAAGCTGCTAAGCAATCCAGCCGCTAGAGGGTGACACAGACACACCTGCTCAGCATGTTACTTGAAACTTCTGCTCAGATTTTGATGCTCTGATCACCCAATAATGGTGTGCTTCGAAGATGTACACCACACTCCCCAGTGACATCCATTTCGCTACACGTGTTCATCTGTGCTCCCACAGAGACTTTTAGCGAGACAATATTGGCCCTTACTCATAGCCTTTTTCCTCTCAGTCGTTCCTAGGTCTACAGTGGTGACTCTGTGCTGCATATTCTGATAGAGAAAATGTGAGCGTTTTATTGTGACATATGCAGCACCCCGATTACCTTAGCTAGAAGTGGGGTAGCATTTTAGGTAACAGGCCCCAAGCCTGCAATCAGATCTGCATTCACACAGTGTAGAGCCTCACTGAATTTCTACCTCCATGGGCCAGTTTCCAGGATTGGGGCTCCAGTTAGTAGCAGTAATACATCTTCTGGGTTTATGTTCTTGGCTCAGTGCCTACCTAGAAATCACTATAGCTCATCTCTGCCTTTGGTTCAGAAGCCTGTTGTTATGGGGCAGAGCGTGCAATGATAAAAATGCTCTTTCAAGGGACTCAGTCTTCACTTAGTTATATTGAGTTGCAGTCACCCCAGAAGGCCCATCTCCAGTTCCCCATTCCATGCCCTCGCTGTAAATTAATCAAGGTGAAATTGGCAACAAGTGGTGAAGAAGCTGCCAGCGTTTCATCTAGAAGAATTAAGGACTTGATGCACCCGCATATGCCACGTCTGGATTTGCTGTTCTGTGTACTGTTATCAGGCTGGGAAGTGGCAGTTTATAGGGCTGTGCACCTGTATCGGTTATTTTAAATGCACTGTTGGGACACTTCTGTGCAAGAGGAGTTGTTATACATACAAAGTACCCTTAATTGCCTTCGTCAGAACAGCAGCAGCTTCTGCATTGCCTGTGCCCTGTTGGCAGCCATGCAGAAACATTTGGGCTGCTGCTGGCATTTTTATAATCCCAAACCTACAATCGCCACCTCCCTTTCCCCCACCTGGTCTTCTCTTTCCCAAACACCACCACAATATTTGTGTCTTTAATTTACAGTGTCAGTCTTTCTGTTTGCGGCATGCTGTTCCAAGAGCATAAAGAAGAAATGAAAGTATAAATCAAAAGTGCTTCCTAAACGGCTTCTGTGTGAGGAACTGCTCAGTAAACAGCCCTTCTCAGTTCCCTTCCCCAAACCGCCTCTCTAGACGTACATCAAGCAATTAACGAGCCTCCACCCCATGCCCTTTCCCCCTCCCCCCATTCACAGAATAATTGCAGCTGGAAAACGACAGCTGGGGCTACCCACTAATGGTATTTGCTTCCTTTAGAAAAGGCAAAAAAAGATCACTGGCAACCCAATAGGGATCTGTGTGTCCATGTGCATGTGGCATTCATCCACCTGTCAAGGAGGCTTCTTCTGTGGTGGCATTCTGACTGCCACCATTGCAGTAATTTTCCCATCACACCTGGCTTTCTCTCTTCCTTCTGTTCCCAATTATTGAGGAACAAAGGGAGTGGAAAACACATCCCTCTTCCTAACCCATGGAGACTTCAACATGACAATGGTCTTTAAAATGTAGACAGAAAGACCCCTAAATGGGGAAACACATCAGCAATGACAACAACAAAATATCCACAATGGAATCATGGTATGAATCAGGGATGTTAAAAAAAAACAAAAACACACATATACAGAAACATCAGTAGCCTATGAGAGGAGAACTTCCTTTGTAAAGCTCTGTTATTAGATAGCCACATACAGAACCATGGCATGGGACTCATGGACAGACAGACAAAAGACAACTTTAAATTGGGCTTCTTGACACTTTCTAACCCATATTTAAACATTTAGGGCCAAATTCTGATCTTCAGTATGAATGTACTATTCTCCTGTCTTCAGTTAGAGATGACAAGCCCCTCACTCTGGACCCCAAACTTTGGATCTGCCTTGCTACTCAAGCTTCTCTATAATGGGTTTGAGCCAAAACAATTAACCTAAAATATCTTCAAATTTGGTAGAAGTTTGGATTCAAATCAGATTTCAGTTCTGAACTTCAAGCACCTCTTTCAGACATAAATGAAAGATGTCCCTTGACTTCTAGCAATTCTATGGACATTTATCTTAGTTAATGTTTGTCCAGAGCTTTGATGATCACTGGGAAATCACCAAGTGCATTAAGACAACTATTTAAGATACTGCCAGATTAACTACTTAAAATGGACACAGAATTAAATTTGGATCCCAAGTGATCCCATGGCACCTCAGGCCATGTCTACACTACAAACTTATGCCAGCACAGCTTTGTTGGCTAGCACACAAAGACACCCAGGCCCAGCTGAATTGCTATGCTAGCAAAACCCCAGCATAAGCACTCCTATGCCAATAGAAGAGTGCTCCGTCAGCATAGCTAAACATTGCCTAGGGAAGTGGTGTGGCTATGCCAGTACAACTCCTCTTTCTCTTGGCACAGGCTGCATCAAAGGCCTAGTCTACACCTAAAACTTACGTGACCTCATTACACTGCTGAAGGCTGTGAACAATTTGATGCTGTGTACACAACTTAGTTAGGTCAACCTAACTCCCACTATAAATGCAGCCAGATTGACAGAAGAATTCTTCTATCAACCTAGCTACCAGCCCTCAGAGAAGTGGCTTACCTACACTGACAGAGAGAACCCTTCCATTGATGTAGGATGCTACCGTGACACAGCTGTGGCTTCATAGATCTGCTGCTGCAATGTAGACATACCCTATGCCAGCATAGTTTTGCAGTGTAGACATGGCCTCATACTGAATTTCTATTCAGAGATTTGTGCATAGTAAAGCCATGCAACCATGACCAAGTTCAGCTGGAAATTGTTTTTTTTTTTAAATGGTTAGCCTTTCAATTAACCTCATGTTGAATCCTGGTGAGAACACGTGGGACAGAACCTGTCAGCTTTGACAGAACCAAGAAGTGGTTCTACTGAAAGACACCAGTTTCCCCATGTGACCTCTAATTGTGAATGCAAGCTGTGTTCCAAAAGCATCAGCAAATTGCAGCCTGTAAACATTCACTAGTATCTACAGACTGCAAACACATTTGGATTCAACTTGACAAGAAACTTGTAGAAAGTTTGTACAAACCACTTCTGCTGCATAAATGCGGGTCGAGCTCCAACCAAGGCCAATTCTATGACCGGAATGTTTTTCCCACCTCTACTATGTGCCTGCCACAGCTCCCTGGTCAGATCCTTGCCCCATTGTACTACTGCATCAGAGCCCCAGCTCTTACTAACACACGCAGGTCCCCCACCCCACTTCCTCCAATAACTTGTGGACCTTTTGCAAGACAAATGGTTCACTTTTTGTCACAATTTGCTCGTAGCTCCTCCTGCTCAGGAATCTACCACTAGTTTCTAGCTGGGTGTTTAAAATAAATACATTTTACAGAAAAGTAAACTAAAGTTTTAAAAAAAATTACATTGGCATGAGCAATACACAAGTCATAATTCCTGAAAACAACAAATTGCAGAGCTGGGTAATCAGAAGTAAATTGATATTGATAAATAAGCTTTTCTTCCTCGCAGTAGGTGGTTTATTTTAATCTAATGAGTTTTAGATTTTCTGAGCTTTCAGATTCCGTGATGAAGAGCCATGTGCACTGGAATTACAGAGCGCTTTGAAATATTGTAATTTTATGGCTCATTTTGTCAGGACTCTTGAAAATGAGATTTGCTCCCAGTGAAGAATTTTGCCCTCTTTCTCCACCCCCCACCTCCAACCCCATGGTGGGGAAAAAAGAAGAAAAAAAAACTTCCCTTGTTAAATAAATACGGGCCAACATATCTGTAGACATTTGGTGGGGGTGCAAGGCACAGGGATGTGAGAGAAGGGAGCATGAATATGGCCAGTGTTTTTTGGGAGGCAAGAACACATTTTTTTTGTGAACGCCACAGCGGGCGTGGACGGGGAGGGAGGGAGGGAGGGAGAGATGCTTCATATAGAGAAAGTCTAGACTCCCATCTCTCTCTCTTGGACAGCAAGACAAGGCAAGCAATTTCACAGAAAAATTGGAATCCCCTGGTTACCCCATGGGCTGAATGATCAAGATACACCCACTTCTAAAATTATCACAACATGGCTGAGGGCTAGGGAAGCAAGGAGGGAAAGAATAGCTGGTCCAGGGGGTGATACTGCAACAAGTCTCCTCCTGAACTGTGCCCAGCAAAATGGAGCCACAGCAATCTACCCTTAAATCTTACAACAAAGCACATCCCCCAAGATCTATATCCCAAACAGAGACAGCACAAGTGGCTATGACAGACAGTCCCATGCGTCATAGAAGAAAAAACACATTTGAAAACCTTCTATGAAATCAACTCCTTCACCTTCCTTCCTGACTAGGATAACCAGATGTCCCATTTTTAAAGGGACAGTCCTATATTAAAGCCCTCCTGCAGTATCCCAACTTTTTCTTAATAATGGGTAAATTTTCCCATATTTTCTGTCCCCTCACCCCCTACCCCCATCAGTACAGGTGGCTTCTGCTGCTGGTCAGATCCCTGCTCACCAGCAGTGAGTGGGGAGGGGGTCCAATGGTGGACGATGCCAGAGGGTGTGCAAGGCTGGTGGCAGGGCAAATCTGCAATGGGCAGGGCCAGCTACTGCCCCTTCTGGTCTGTCAGCCAGCCTCCACTGTGTCCCTGCCCCCGTCTTGTTTCCGGCCACCCCTGGCTGCCCACTGCAAGCTGCACTGGCTGGAGAGTGCAGGCAGGCGCCAGCGGGTTGTGTGCCACCTCTGCTGCCCATCCATTGACCCTTTATGTGCTCCCCCTCTCACTGTCCTCTCCCTGCTTTGCCCCTTCACCTCACCCCTGCCCCTCCACATCCCTCCCAGCACAGCACATCCTGCTCCCAGCACTCAGCGGAGAACCAGGCCCTGGTCGGAGCACTCCGCTCACCAACAGCCTGGCCAGCAGGTTCCTTCCTTCCCCCACTGCCTGTGGCTGAGCCAGTGCCCTGGGAAAGCTCAAGACCCTCCAGCCTGGGGCATTGACCAGGAGGAGCCAAGCACTGTGCAAGGCTTTGGCACACTCAGGGCTGACACGGGGAACCCTCTCCCCCCCTTAGCTAAAGTCTGGAGTGTGCGGGGGGGAGGAAGTGATTTCCAGCCTGTTCATACCCTCACTCTGCAGGTTCCCACAGCAGCTCCCCTTGACAGGAGCATAGCACCCTCTTCATCCACCCTCCACCCTGGTTCCTGCCCCCAGGGAGCATGGGCTGCTCCATCATCTAGGCATCTTCCTCTGCTGACCCACCTGTCTGGCTGGGTTTGCTGAAGCCCCTGCAGTCAGTTTCCCTGGGCCCTGGTACACAACACATCCTTAGTGTTTAGGGCTTAACCCCTTTCTGCCCACACTGTAGCAGGCTGACAAGAGGTGTCTGGGTTATGTTGGTGGCCAGCAGCAGCCTGAAGGTGTTAGACGCCTTTCCACACTGTGCAGGCAGGAAACAAGAAGCTGCTTCGAGCCACAGGGGGAAGCGGGGGAAGAGATGAGTTCTGCAAAGACACAGGCCAGGTCATCCCTCCTCTCCCAGCTGCTGCGGCTCAAAGGGGCTCCCTTCCCTTCCACACAGAGCCGAAAGGCTGCTGCTGGCCACATTCTGGTGTGAACCCTGGCAGAAATCTGGGGAGGGGGCATGTGACCTGGCGTGCCACCCGCCCTGCCCCCAGCGGGTTGACTTGGGAAGGTGTGGTGGCAGGTACCAGGAGAGGCAGGTTTGTCCCAAGGGCCCAGCCAGGTATGAAAGGCAGAAAGGGCTGGGTAGGAAGGGTCGGGTCAGTTGGTCACCCCCCCCCCATGTGCGAGAGGTGTATGGGAGCGTGTGTGTGTGTGTGTGTGTGTGTCACCCCTCCCCATGTGATCCCTAAAGCCTTAAAGATAAGAAGATAAAAAGAAAGACTGCGTAGTTGGATTATTTTTATTTAAACAGGGGCTCAGTCAATTTAACCTAGGTGCCAACTCCGTGGGTGCTCCAGGGCTGGAGCACTCACAGGGAAAAATTAGTGGTTGCACCCACCGGCAGCCAAGCTCCTCCCTCCTAGCCTCCTTCTCCGCCGCCACCAGTGCACAGTGTCCCTGTTCCTTCCCCTCCCTCCCAGTGCTTCCTGCCACCAAACAGCTGTTTGGCAGCGCTTAGGACTTTCCGGGAGAGAGGGAGAGGAGCAGGGATGCAGCATGCTCACAGAAAGAGGCAGGGTAGGGTCAGGGCCCTAGGGGAAGGGGGTGGAATGGGGGCTGGTCAAGCACCCACTGGGCAGAGGGGAAGTCAGCGTCTATGCAATTTGATGTTAATTTGAACATTTGTACTGCATAGTTCTGACTGATTGCCATTGAACTCACTTGAATAGGAATAATTTTACCCAGTGTCCCATATTCAGCATAGGGAAATATGGTCACCCTACTCCTGACCAGTGCACTAAAGTGGGCAGGGAGGAAACATACATTTGCACCTTTCCCCTGCCCATTTTGGCAGAAAAGCAAGGGGAAAAAGGGGGTGTCCTCAGTATAGTCTGCAGTGCATGACCTCCTGCTTCAATGACGGGCATGCAAATTGCTGCAACACTGTACTAACACTGAGAAGCACGGTGTCTGTTCAGAAAGCCTTTTTTCCTGTAACGCCGAGTTGCCAAATGTACGATACGATACATCTTCCCTCCCCCTTTCCCCCTAATTCTGCACTATTTACAACGGGAGACTGAGGGAGGTAAGAAAGATCCACCTCCTTGCTGTTCTAGGTGGCTGCTAATAGGAATTCATTCAGCCATATTCGGTATTATTACTGCAATTTCTTATTTGTACTGTGGTAGTGCCTAGAGACCCCACTCAGGGGTCTGAGCCGCACTGTGTCAGGCACTGTACATACACACACGGAATGAAAGAAGAGCAACTGTGCCCCAGTACGTGGTGTATTGAGGACAGTGTTGAAATTGTAAGCTATCGCTGTAAGAACAGGGGTGGAGGGCAGTCCTGGTCCTGCTTATAGGCTATAGGGCCACTGCACAGTCAGTCTGTAAAGAGCCAGTTTCATGCAAGGTGGGGTGAGTTGTGCCTCACAGCCTAGGAAGCCCCCAGTTTTCCCTTTCTCTGCTTTCAGGTTCTTCTGCGATTTTGAATTCTAAGAAATAAGTGTGTCATGGTGCAACCTTCCAGCAAGAGTATTCCTGTTTTTCATCTCTGTCTGTGTGTGCATGCTGTGAACACAACACAGTACACAGAGGGAAAAGAGATCAATTCCTTGGGTAAAGTCCAAAGTTGCCAGCACAGTGTCTCTGCAGTTGATTTGCTAATTACCATCTAATTCTACTGTCATTAGCAATCACCCTACACTTGGGAGGCCTCACTCTCTCTGGAAGGCAAACATTTCCTTCAAGCGATACAGAAGATGAACACACGCATGAAGTCAGTGTGTGCGGTTTGCGTCGGTTTGTGTTTTGAATGGCGGGCGGACTCTACTCAGCAGAGGGGGCTGTGTTTAAAACACACAAACGGGCACTGTGCTACTGCCATAGAGGGGCAGAGAGCTTCAGGAAAGGCTAGGCACTTGAGGCCTGACCCAAAGGCCGCTGAACTCAACGGGAGACTCTCCAGGATCTTAGAGCTTAAGCCTGCTCTGATTAAAGTCAATGGGAGTTTCACTATTTACCTCAGAGAGAGCAGGATCCAACCTGACCTGAACAGCAGTTTGTAAGGAGGTGGATTCCTCCTCCTGCTCTGAACACTTTAACACACTTCATGTAGTCCAAACTCACCCTTTCCTGGGCTTTGACTTCACTACAGTGTCACACACTTAGTTGCATATGTACATGAAGCTCCTTTGCACACACCAGCAGCTTCTTGCATCCCTTCATTTCCTTCCCCCGTCCCCATAAGCTCCTGTGGGTCACCCTCCCACTCCTCTCTATTTCAGGGACTTTCTGCAGTCCCTTCCCCCCATCTGTGCCCTCTCATTCACTCCTCTGCCACATCAGAGGCTTTAAACACAGCCCCCTCTGCTGAGTAGAGTCCGCCCGCCATTCAAAACACAAACCGACGCCATGTCCCTCCCACATCCATACCACTATCCTTCATGCTCCCTGCCACCCATGCCTGGGCTCTGTGTGCACCCACAATTCTCCACAGCGCTTAAAGTGTTTTACAAAAGAGGTCAGTATCATCCCATTTCACAGCTGGGAAAATGGAGGCACAACTGTGACTCTGATGTCAAGTCACAATCCAGTGACCTATCCACTAGGTCACACAGTCTTCAGCCTAAGTTTCCTCTCTATACTTAGCTGTTTCTAGTATTTTCCCTGCAAGACTTCTCTGTTCCAGACCCTACATCCTTTCCTCTTATACCCTGGTGGGACCTAATAAGATCCACCTGCTAGTATGACTCATCAGTAATTACACTGCACTTTCAAGCTGGTTTCAAGCAGTTATCATCAGAATGACTCAAAGAGAAGCCCTGAATGCTCATATATTGGCCTAGAATCTATCACCCTGTGGCAGTGTATTTGTACATACACATATCCTGCATGGACGCTTTCCAGGATGGGAAGTTCTGGCTACTCCACATATGAACAAAAGTCACACAATAATTGATTTTGCAACTTTCAAAGACATCCACAGAGGGGACTTGACTCCGAGGCAGCAGTTTCATTTATTATGCACTGAATAAGAATGTCATCAGTTTCAAATACACACCAGTCAGATCACTAACTGCTCAGGATTATAGTCTGTGGGTTACTGGCATGAGGAGCCGCACTGGAAGAGCAGCAGGGAGTTGCAGGCCAGGATTGCTGTGCATTGACAGCACAGTGTGGGGTGAATTTGCCCTGCACTTGCTTAGAGCAGTGTTCCTCAATCTTTTTGACATCAGGGGCCAGCTTACTGCCTTCCTAAACTGTATCAGGGAGATCTCAGGGACTGGCACCACTCACTGAGAAGCACTAGCCTACAGTACATCTTTCTGTTGTTTCAGTCCATCAAACACTTAACATTTTCCCTCTCCCAGCAAAAAGAAAAGCCATCTCTATTTTCCTTAAGCTGTGCTTTCCCCTGTAAAGAATTCTGGATGCAAAAGCTAAACATGGCAAATTCAGTAAAAAAAAAAAAAAAAAAAAAAAAAAAAAAAAAGCTTACTGATTTAAAAGCTGAAAATTCACAAATACCAGAAACCAAGCTATATTTTAAAGCCCTCCCAAATTTCTGTTTCTCCCTGCCCCCAAATACCCAGACTCGATCTAAAATCCATTTCAGTATCCCTGTACGAACCAGACACATGCAGATGATGTAGTGGGATGAACGCCAAGGATTTAATCATTTTTTCCATCTCTAACTACTCCAGTTCCAGTTTGTGTGTTTGCAACAACCTGCGTAGCATATTGTCCGTTCCTACAGCTGTGGAGCAGGGGGCTGAAAGGGCAAATCTCAAAAAAAACCCAAAGGGTGCTCCAGAAGCACAGGTCTCTCTAGGCAGTCTCAGCTGCAAAAGCTTTCAACCCATTTTTCTCTTCATCCAAATCAAGAGAGAGAGTGTCCTTGCTGAGTTTGCACAAAGCTCACTTAACTCTCAGGGAGAGGCACTTCTCTGCTACAGACCTTTCCAAGGCCCACTAGCTGTTCAAGCTAATGAAACTGACACTTTGTCTGATATAGTAACACTGTGGGCACGCTGTGGCTAATCACTTGCTTGTTGAAATCTTTTAAAAATTAGGGGTAATAAGAGAAAGGAAAGAAGGGGCTACTTAGAACAGTCAGACCAAAAATGCCACCTTGTTTGCTCAAAGATAGATTTATACAAAGTGAAAAACAAAAATACCTACCATGAAACAAACTATTTTACAACTTATTGGATGTTCAGTAGTTAAACAGCCACAACACACCCACTCATGCAAACATTCCTGATCAGTTGCTGAGGTCCCACTAAGCTGTCCAGTTATTTTTTCCCCCCCATGTTTCCTTCCCCATCATTACAATCTACCAAGATTTATGTATAAAAATAGTCTCTCTTTCCTCTTCAGCCTCATTCTTTCATCTGTGACACTGGTGAGATCACAATTCACTTTTCAGAAGTGGTGGTGATGTCAAACCCTCAGACTGGGCTGAGGAATGGGGCAAATCAATGTGGATTAAAGACAGGACACCTGAAACTTCAGCTTTTGTTGAGATTTGAAGACCATTGGTTAGCTTTTCACTACATTCCTGGCTCTGTAGTTCCAATCAAAAGAAAAGCTGTTCTTGTTTCTGTCCCGTCCTTCAGGCTTAAGAGGAGATTTTGATAGTTTTCATGAACGTCAGAGCCTTTGGGAGCTTGCCCAAGATGAGTCTCAGACACTGCGTTATTTCCATTGCAGCCTTGTCTGATCAGCTTTATTGAAATGTCCATGCTGCATGGACATCCACTAAGCAATGCAAAGACTACCCAAGCCGTAACCCCATATAAAATGAGTCCAGTATGAAACTTGGGATAATTTGTGTTTTTTTTTTTAAAAAGACGGACAGCCTTCTTCACTTGTTCCAGAGCCTTGGTCAGGAATTGGGAGAGAATCTGCACAAGATCATCTTACAACACCAGTCCCTTGGTAATCACTAAGGAAGGAGTGGGGAAAGGAGGGAATAACAGAGAGAAAAAATGAACACTAAGAGAGAAGTAGTGGTGTGGGGAGAGGAGAGAATTACCATTTCCTCAATCCTTTGCTTTAGCTGAGTCCCATCTCTTGTCTGCCCACTGTATGTGGACCATAGGTCCTTAGAGCAGGAATCTTGACCCTGTGTTTGAGAACCCCCCAGGATGTGTTAGATGCTAAACAAACAAAAATGGGAAAATAAATATAGGAAAGGGGCAGCAAGGTTTAATGGGGTTTCACTGAAACAGGTTATTTTTAGAAGTTGTCAATGCTGGCAAAGGCTCTTGTATCTGTGGAAGAAACTCACCTCCGGTCACCTAAAGAGCACACTGCTAGGGCTGGTCTCATTTACCGTTGTTTGAATAGGTGGCTTTCAGTACTTCTTTGAGGGTGGTCCCCTTTAACGGTAGCTCTAACTCACCACTGCCGCACACGGCAGTTCCAGAAATCTGGTACTTCAGATACACCAAGAGAGACACTCGTCACCTAAGTATGTCTCTGTGACAGTTCAGTGACTCTCAGACCCTTGCTCGTGTCCATTAAATCCAGCAAAGACAGTATAAAGATTAGCCTGTTGTTCAAAGCTCTCCTTCCACACATATACACCCTTCTCTCCCCGCTCTGGAGGAATTAGCCCACAGCCTCCAATATACCAGGTCTACGAAAGAGAACAAAATGTCCCAGTGTTCCTGCAGCTCTGTCCACTGGCAAGTTATTGGAAAAAAAGAGAGTGGATATAATAGAAGCTCAATGCAGCTCCTACTAGCTCAACACAGTCAGAGAAGATTCTCTGCCCAGGAACCACAAAGGCTTCCACTTCAAGCCTCAGCTGCTGTGTTGCAGCCCACACACAAAGCAAGTCCAGCCCAGTCCTTGGCGAGACACCGTGTTGTTTGTCTTTCCCCACTTGTGCTAGGCTCTGTACAAACGTGTTTGAAGTTAAGCGTGAGCCTACATGCTTGCAAGCCCAGGGCCTAAACACACAAAGCAGCATTATTACAGTAGTTGCCACTAATACAGTGAAGGAAGTTTTACAGGAGAGAAATTTCAGTGGCTGTTGTGAACAATTGGGATCAGTTTGCCCAACGAGCATAAAAAGGACATGTAATCAGAGAGCAAGCACTACATTTAAAATTCTACAGTGATGATGTCAAGACATATGTTGTGCCTGCACATACACACTCATGGCAACAGCAGCAGGAACAGCTGGGACTCTTTATGTTCTAAAGAAAGAGAAAGAGACAGCCCCAGATCAAACAAATCTTGTATTCTAAACTATTTAAATTTAAAAGGGATCTGCGTTTAAAGTCATCTGCACAGAGGGCAGTCAATACATTTAAGAAACTTGACAAATTAAATCAATTTTAAGATAAGAGTTCTCAGTACTCCTTGGAGGCAAGGGGAGGGGAGGTTAGGGGTTAAAAAATCTCATGGCTTTTATTTATTTTC
Source organism: Chelonoidis abingdonii (assembly GCF_003597395.2). NCBI lineage: Eukaryota > Metazoa > Chordata > Testudines > Testudinidae > Chelonoidis > Chelonoidis abingdonii. The sequence goes on from NC_133783.1 coordinate 24,167,900, forward strand.
AAAGCGATATACATATAGTGTAGTGTTGTGAAGCAATCTTGCCCTTTAATGGGATTCCCTCGAGCAGAAAGGTGGCAGAATACAATCGGTGCATTGGGTCCCTTGTTAACCAATTGATCACAGCTCTCCCGCAAATCATTCAGGACTAGTAGCATGCAGAGGCAAATCCAGCAAGCCCCACAGTTACCCTCAGAGCTGTGTGGGAACCAGAATTTCTATTTCATGGGAAATTCCATGTTTTTGAAATTTGTTTTAATTCCAAATAGGAATGAAACATCAAATTTTGACATTTCCCCACAAAATGATTTGGGGGGGGGGGGGAGAAGGAATCATTGAAAACAAACCATTTCATTTCAGTGTTGTCTTTATCGTAATGGGTAACAACATTTTAAAAAAAATGAAAGAATCATTTCAACTCTCCCCCCCCTTTTAATGGTTCCAGAATGGAACGTTTTGATATTTTTTTTCTAAACAAAATTTCTTCTGAACCAACACATTCCCACGGGCTCCCTCCCACATGCCCTCTTCTGGCCAAAGGTGACACTGCAGCATCTTGCCTCAATTTCCCACTCTCACAATCCAACAGTAATTAAAAAACTCTCCCCTTCTGGGGTTCAATTTACTTAGTCCTTACACTCTTGCCCTCCAGGCCCCAGCCACAGTTTAGTTCATCTCCCATGCACTTGAGTCAGGAGACCCACCAGTACTCCTTCTCAGAACTGGTTTCATTTCTTTTCCTCCACGCAGGAGCTAATCCTGCTCCCCACAACACGCACCTACAGCTGTTTTCTCAGCCCAGCTGCAGCTTCTGTCCTCTGTTGAACAACTGGTCCCACTAGCTAGAGTCTCCTTGACTCCTACTCTGGCCCCTTTTAAGTCCCAACCCCAACACATGTGTAGTGGGCAGGGCTAATTAGACAGGGCTGGCTAACCAAAGGCCTCCTGGCCCTTAAAGGGGCAGGACACACTGTTACACAGCAGAACATTTTGATTAGATGAATCAGCATTTTCTGATGGAAAAACATTCCATTGGAAAATTTTCAGCCAGCTGTAGTTACTCATTACACTATGCTGCCTTCACAGCCTCCTTGTTACTGGGCAACATGTCAGGTGGGATCTGTTGGGAAGGAACAGAGCAGGTGACATCCTATCATAATAATAATAATAGGAGATATACCAATCTCCTAGAACTGAACGGTCATTGAGTCCAGCCCCCTGCCTTCACTAGCAGGACTAAGTACTGATTTTGCCCCAGATTCCTGGGTGGCCCCCTCAAGAATTGAACTCACAACCCTGGATTTAGCAGGCCAGTGCTCAAACCACTGAGCTATCCTCTATCAGAATATCTGAGGAAAAGAGCAGATGACAGGGAGCTATGGGCCCTGATGACATTTCACCCCATTTTGCACTTGGAGTGAAATCTAGGCTGCTCTGTGACACACGATCTCTCAAGCGCTACCTGCAGCACTATTAGAGATGAGGTCCTCCAAACCTTCACACACCCTAATTTTGAGGAACCCAGATCCAGATTTCCCTCTTCCCCTCAAACACAGTTATGGTTCCAGATCAGAAACAGCTGATTTATATGAGCCGGAAAACTCATGAAATCTGCAGCATCACTAAGCAGCGGCGAGGAGCAGCCGCACCAGACAAATTGGAGGCAGATGGGAATAAGGGGAGAGAGAAGAGGGACATGAGAGAGAAAGAGAAGGGGATTCTCCCCTCCACTTAACGTGGGACTTCTCTGAAGAGTCTGAATCTGTACCTAACTGTAAACTCTCTAGTTACATAAGGAACCCTGTGTTGTGCTAGAGAATTCAAGAGTTACACAGGAAAGTCTCCAGGCACTGCATGCAGTTTGGAGTTCAACTACATTGCCCCTTCTTTATTGTTCAGCACCAGACTCCCAAGGACTCTAGATAGAGCTAATTAATGTAATGGCCTTTACCCCTCTCTAGGCTCTCTTCTTTCAGTATCCACAGAGCTAACTTCTATTCTGCTATTCCTCCCCTCTCTGCCTGCAATAGAGCTTCTGAGTTGCTGTTTTTCCTTCACGTAGCTCAGTCGTTAACCTAACACAGGCAGTACATTGTTTCATGTCTCTTAGTTCGTCTCATCAACCAGGCTACCTCACCTTCTTTCTTCACACTTATGCAAAATAAAAAAAAACTTACACTGTCAAGAATTCTGGTTACTCTTTAATTGAATGTTAATAACTAAACTGTTTGCCATTTTAAACATGGCTGGGGAGAAACAATGAAGCCTGGGCTACTAATTAGTTGTATTATGGTAGCACCTAGGACCCCTCAACATGAACCAGGACCCCAACGTGCTGGGTGTTGTACAAACACAGAGAAAAGAGACAAAAGAGCCCCCATGAGTTTACCATCAAAATTAGGCCTGAACTCCCCTGACGCCAAATGGGAGGCTAATACATTTTCACTGGACAGTATGAACAGGGACCAAGTTGTGTTACAAGAGTTTGTCAGAACAATACTCTTGAGACTAGAGGATGCTCTAACAAAAGGGTCTACTGTGTCCCCATCCCACTAAGGACAAACCAACCAAATAATGAGAGCCACTGCTCTTATATAATTTGGGGCTATCCACACTGGCCAGTCAAATCGAGCTGGTCAGAAAAGACTTTGTTTTCCACTGAAGAACTTCAATGAAAGGTTATTTTTGTTTATTTTGGTCCATTGGTTTGTTTTTAATTTAAAAAAAGACAACCTGAAAAACTAATAGTTTTTTATTAAAAAACCCTCATTTGTAAAATGTTTTGTCAAAAAAGCCATTTTCCATTTCAATATTGTATTTTATTTATTTTAAGATACCCCCAACTCTCATTAGCTAGAAAGCTGTTCCGTCTAGTTATTTTTTTTTAAACTGTACTTAGGAACCACTGCAGATGAGGCCTAATTCAAACCCTTGCTCCTGTAGTACAGACACATTCCTGTACATTATATTTTTTTGGAAGTTCAGTCCTCTTCCTTTTTCTACTATCTGCCTTAACAAGATTGGGGCCTTTCCCTGCTTCCTGCCTGGCATCCAAAATCAAAACCAGGAGTCATTTGGCATTTGATTTGCAAAGTCTTGGATGCAAGGAAATTGACATGAATATGACATTTGTCAAAATCAGAACCACTGTGTCATTTCTTCTGTAATCACTGTGCATCCTCCCCTTCAGCTTGGTCTCTGTCATCTACTCAAGTGGCAGCCTTGCTCAGCTCAATTCTCACTCCAGAAGAAACTTGCACTCCCTGCAGCCCGTATCATGGAAGCAAATATATATTTAAAAAACACGTTAAGTAATAAGAAATGCAAACATACACTCTAGCAATCAGAGCACCTGATTTCTTGGCATGCAGAGCCACCCTCACACTGATATTTCCACTAAGTTATTCGTGTTCTTTTATTTCCTAAACATTCCTTCCACTCACCAATATGTGAGGTAGCACAGGCAGCTTGCTGCAGCCTTAGGAGAGGTGTGTTCATCTCTGTACCTTTCCTGAAGACTTGCCCAGCTGCAGCAACAGCTGCCTAGTGCATGTCAATCACTAGACATGCCACATTCTAGACTGTCCTCTTCCTCATGCATATCCCAGATATGAGAAGGCAAACTGAAGTATTCCACAACTGAATATTATGCCTGATTCACCAGTCTCTCTGCATCCTGTATTGCCATTTACGACTGTGCAAAGTGGGTGTAAGCCACTCCCAGATCAGAATTTGGTCCCCATACCAGCAGTAGTGTTTTATACCCACATGGCACAGGAAGGATTGAGGGTGGCACTTACCCTGTCTCACTAGGACAGACTTCTACTCTTAGCCTTTATCATTATAATGAAAATCCCCGGGAAAAGCTCACCATTTAAAAATAAATATCTATAGCTATGTCTTTTGGCACCCAACCAGTGATCTTGAGTCATGGGAAAATGCTGGCCTCTACAGGACCTCAGTTTGAGTGAATCAACTTTCTGATATCTTTCTAAAGGAGAAAAGGAGCTGCCTCGTGCAATGGTAACAACAGATTGATTATTCCATTACTGCTATTGCCTCAGGGAAGTACTCCTTCATGTTTCCTTTTCTACACTGCGATTTAAAACTTCTCCAGGTGCTTTAATGGTTTCATCTTTGTCATCATGATCTCCAGGCCAGAAGAAATACTCTTTGACTTGTGATCATTTTGGTCTCTCTGAATTTTTCATGTGATGGTACAGCTATGCTGGGCGCACCTACAAACAATGATATCTCCACTTCAGTAAGACCCTGTGACACTAAGCAGATCTTTCTGGAAACTCTGCTACTGGCAGATTGCACCACATTGAACAGATGACTACGAGAACTGGAATACCCTCCAAGAGTCTACATACAATGCAGCTTTCAAACTGGTCTCCATTCAGATATTCTTCCATGGCAGACCTCTTACCAGACTCTGCTTCTCTCTCAAATATTAATTATTAGTAGTAAGTACTTATGTTATGGCAGTGCCCAAAGATTCAGAGGAGGAGCAAGACCCCATTGTACTGCACAAACAGAGATAATCCCTGTCCTGGAGAATTTACAGTCTAAAAATACAAACAAGCAAAGGATGGAGGATGTGGATACAACATATGAGCAAAACTAGAATCATAGACATTTTGGACTGAAAGGGATTTTGAGAGGTCAGCTAGTCCAGCCCCCTGCCCTGAGACAGGAGCAAGAACATTTAGATAATCCCTGACAGTTGTTTGTCTAACCTGTTCTTTAAAAGCTCCAAATGATGGGGATTCCACAGCCTCCCTCAGAAGTCTATTCCGGAACTTAATCATCTTTACAGTTGAAAAGTTTTTCCAACTATCTAACATCAATCTACCTCACTGCAGATTAAGCCCATTACTTCTTGTCCTATCTTCAGTGGACACAGAGAACCATCAGTCACTGTCTTCTTTATAAACAGCCCTTAACATATTTGAAAATAGTTATCAGGTTTCCACTCCCCCTGTCCACAGCCTTCTTTTTTCAAGACTAAACATGCCCAGTTCTTTTTAAATCTTTCCTCGCAGGTCAGGTTTTCTAAATCTTTTATCATTTTTGTTGCTTTCCTCTGGACTCTCTCCCCTTTGTCCATATCTTTCTTAAAGTGTGGCTTCCAGACTGGACACAGACCTCCAGCTGAGGCTTCACCAGTGCCAAATAGAGCAGGACAGTTTCTGCCTATCTTATAGGTGACACTTTTTAATACACCCCAGAATGATATTAGCCTTTTTCGCAACTGCATCACATTGTTGGCTGATATTCAGTGTGTGATCAGCTATACTGCAGGTCAGCTAGCCACTCATTTCCTGTTTTGTAGTTGTGCGTTTGATTTTTTCCTTCTTAGTTATAGTACTTTGTGATTTTCTCTATTGAATTTCATCTCATTGCTTTCAAACCATTTCTCCAATCTGTCAAATTCATTTTGAATTCTAAGCCTGTCCTCCACAGGGCTTGCAACCCTCCCAGTTTGGAGTTATCTGCAGATCTTAAGGATACTCTATATTCCATTAGCCCAGTCATTAATGAAAATATTGACTAGTAGTGGGCACAGGACAGACCCATGAGGACCCCACTAGATACATCCTCCCAAACTGACAGTGAATCATTGATAAATACTCTGAATGTGCTCTTTCAACCAGTTATGCACCCAGCTTTCGGTAATTTCCCTAGTTTGCCTATGAGAATGTCATATGGGACTGTGCCAAAAGCCTTCCTAAAAAACAAGATATACCACAACTATGGCTTCCCTCCTATGCAGTAGGCTATTAACTCTATCAAATAAGGAAAGTAGGTTGGTTTGGCATGACTTATTCTTAATAAATCCACATTGGCAATTACTGATTACCCTACTATGCTCTCAAATTGATCGTTTCTGTTTTGATTTGTTAGTACTGTATGTTGACACATTAATTCAAATTCACTTCCCCCACCCAAAAAAGATACTCCGAAGGAACAGGAACCATCCAAGGCCCTGATCCTGTCATGAGTTCCATGCAGGCAGAAGGCCACTTCATGGTCCTCATTGCAGAATCAGGACCCAAATGTATACACAATGAGAGTCTCTCTCCTGGTCCTCATCCATCTTCGTTTTAATCTTTGCCCTCCACTGTCTAGCTTAGATTGTCCTCAGGACAGACTTTGCCTTTCAATCGTCATGTACCCCGCAGGCACTATAGAAATAATAAATATTAGCCTTTTTGTACAGGAGCAACTGAAACTGCAACTAGTGGTAGGTTAAGCAATAAAACCCACTTATCAAACTATCCTTGCAAAGAACCTTCCCTCCGCATGGCTTACTATTTTTTAAACAGACCCCGTTGCGCGATCTGGCGGTGTTACCCCTTGTTCGCGCTCGGGGAGGAGAGGTCCCAGTTTGATACCGCTCCATTAGCATCCACGAACTGGAGAAAGGGATCCGCACGGCTCCCTACGCGCAACGCACGTATGCCAGGACACAGACCAGCTTGCAACAGGTACCCACCCCTACAGCCAGCTCAAGCAGCACAGGGTCCCTGGTCTGTACGAGCCTCCCTGTCTGGTGTCTGGCGGCCGAGCCGCCAGCGGTGCAACCGAACCCAGCCTGCCGGGGCCCGGGCAGGGGAGACGCCGCTCGGCCAGCTGGCAGCACATGGCTCGCCCCTTCCCCCCGCCCGCGGCTCGCCGATTCAGCCTGCTCGAGCTGGGAACCCAGCGCAGCGGGCGAAGATTTCCCCTGCTCTGGCATGCCAGGAGGTTCGGCTGGAAACCTAGGCGCTGGCCATAGACACCCCGTGTGTGTACAGACAGGCGGTGCCTATGCTGTGATCCCTCCCCGGAGAGGGGTGTTACTACAGGCAGCCTCTGCAGCGCCAACCTCGTGAATGAGCCAGGCACCCGAAGAGCGATGCGCATCTCTGGCACCATAGCAATAAGATTCAGCTTGTCCTGGGGGTGGTGGGTGCGAGTTTCTTCTGCCCATTACCGAGGGGGACTGCATGTCTAAGCGGGGGGAGGGAGGGAGAGAGGGAGGCCAGGCCCGCTAGCCCCAACCCAAACTCATGCAGCTCCCTGCATGCCCAGCGCACACGGCGGGATCGATCGTGCCCCTAGCGAAAGCTCCGTTTGGAACGTAACTACAGGTTGTCAGAAACTTACAACGTGCGGCCACTGAAGGATGCCCCATCTCGGCATATTGCCAGGGCACCGAGTCACGGGAAGGACCGGGGGTTTAACAGATATTTTTAAATGACCACCGGCACAGAAATTAAATCAGGGCAACCCCGCCGAAAAAGCCCCTTCTCCCTGGGCCATTTGACAGGGAGAATTTAAAAACAAAAACAAAAGTTTCCTTGCAAAACAGAAGAAAAACGATATGGGGGGGCAGTGGGGGATTAGTTCGATTTTTGTTTTCACTTTGTATTTAAAATATTGATCTTCCAGGCTAGGCTGGCTGCCTCCCTCCCACCCACCCCCAAAACACAGCGCAACACAAAGACACGAAATGGTGGGGTATCTCTTCACATAACGGCTGAGAGATGCGATCCAGAGAAACAGGTTGCGAGGTAACAAGTGTTTCTCCTGCCTGCTCCGGACTAGACACGATCACACCGACATTTAGCGAGCGGAGGATGAGAGAGGCTGTAAAACTTCGCCTTACCTGACGCCCGGGAGCTCACAGTGTCTGGTGACCGCTCGCTCTGTAATGACGCCGGAGAAGGCTCACTCTGCCCCTTCGGAGGCTGCGAGGTTGGAAATTCTTCCCCTCCGTTCCCTCCTCCGAGCTAACGGGTCCCTTGCAAAGGATGGAAAGTTCAGGGCCGGCAGGGAGCGATCCGTCATCAACTCCAGCTCGGAGCCCTTCCCCGCCACTTCCAGCCCGTTTCCATTGCCCACCGACTATAGCGTCTCCGCTGCGCGTACAGAACGTTCACACGGCTCGATTCGGCGCAAGCCAACCCGCGGCAGAGCGATGCCCTCACAGCCCAATGCACCCTGGAGAAGTCCTGCTGTAGCCCAGCGCCTCGCTGACTGCTCCCTCCGAGGCCATGGCGGCCGCGGGCAACTTTAGCTTCTTTCTCCCGCCTTAGGTCTGTTTACACTGCTCCCCTCTGCGAGGGCCGGGGGGCAGAGGAAGGGGGTTCCGCGGGGGCAGTGCCATCAGGGACTCCCGGGGATTCGACCGCACCCCGGCTTTGGAAACAATAGGAGTAAACTGAGCCCCTCGGCTGCAAACGAGAGAGGGAGCGGGGGGCGAATGAGTGCAGGCAGCACAGCTGCTGCGGCTGATCACTTTGCAAGGCGGCAGCGCCTCATTGCCAGGTAATGAATATTTCAGTGCGCGTTAAACTGCCCTCAGCTGATGTCATGATGGTTGCTGCTTTGGTGACTCTACAAATCCCCCAGAGAGAAGCCGAGCGGAGCGTAGAAACCAGACTCAGGTGCAGCAGCTGATGCTGTTTGCCAGTGAGTTCCCCGCTTCTCTGATCCTCCCCTTGTCCGGGAAAAAGTCTCCGCTCTCACTCACAGGGCGGCTGCTGCTTTGTACCTGCCCAGGGAACAGGAATGTAGTTATTTAAATAACGCTGCTCGATGTAAAGCGATCGTCCCTTCTTCGAGTCCCTGCCCAGCCTGCTCTGGGAGTTTGCTGAACGACAGAGGCAGCTGGCAGAGCAAAGCCCTGTGACTAACCCAGGTACCCAAGGGGCAGGTGGGGTTCCCTTCAGAGTCTGGGGTAAAGCCAGAGCATCCCTATCAATGCCACGGGGGCTATTTCGGATTTACAGGGCTGTAAGGGAGAGCAGGCTCTGTCCCAAAGCACCCGGAGATACCTGCCCTTTTTAAAGGGGGCTGAAGAATCCCCCAACACGCTGGGGGAAATCTAGAGACGAGCTGCCCTTGCCTTTCTGCTGGAGTTCAAAGCTCACATTTTTAGCATGGAGGGGAGCTACATGTATGAAATTCAGTCTTGCCTCGTATCCACCTCTATTCTCAGCAGTACTCTGCTTCTCTTCGATGTGACCCCCACCCCCTCCAGCTAGAACAGTTTAGTCACTCTCCTGTCTGAGGAGCACAAGCACAATTTTCCCGGCCTTGGGTTATTTTTTAAGACATAGCCAATGATTTAAAAAACATCAGCTTCTAGAGTCATTTCCTAGGCTCCTTCTCCCTCAATCATCTGTCTCCATTAAACTAGCATGTTTGAATAGAAATTTGGTTTTTCAATTGTGGAGTCTGGCAAATCTAAAGCATTTTTTTAATAATTAAGTTGGCCTCTAGCTGATAGCTCAGCTCAGCATTTAAAACAAACACCAGGTAGAAAAGGGCTAGGTTTTATTAGCAGCATAAACTGCACTGGAAAACAATTCTCTCTAACCACCCCTCCACCCTTCTTCCCATAATTCTAAACTAGGCATTGTGTATGTACATAAAGTTCATCTTGGCCTACTAGTATTTATTTATAAGTCTTTCTACAACCATAATATTAAAAAGCAAATGAAAATGAGCCTAGAATGACTTGGATTATTGGAACAGGCTTGAATCAGAGATGAACATGAAATAGCAGATCTTGGCACATATTGGCATCAGTTAGGATACAGGAGCATGCAGCTGGAACAGTGCAATATTGCAAGAGTACAGTTCTCCTCCTTGCTCTCTGGAGCCTGAGGTTCTGGCTTCTATAGGCAATGCCTCCCCTCTTACTGTTATTTCTATCTTGCCTGTTACTGGCAGTTTGATTTTGGCACCTGACTTCCACTAAGGAAGAGGGCAATTAAATCTTCTCTGCACCTGTTTTGCTCCATGAATGCCACAAAGTAAGTTATTTCCAGTAACTCTCAATAAAAGTAATGGAGAGAGATTAAATTTTGCATTTAATGACAAGTTACTCCCTTAATGATGATAAATTGCATCCACTAAACATGGCTTGTCTGAGGACTAGCCCAGTATACAGTAAAACCATCTCAATCAATGTGTTTTCTTGCATGTTAGAGTGAGGATACAATGGGATAACAGTATTCAGTCTGCTTGCACATAGGACCAACTTTAATAACATAAGAAAAGCAACAGGTGCCTAAAAGGAATCAAGCTGGAAGGAGCATTTCCGGATGCAATTAGTGTAGCAATGGACGTATTTGTTTCCCAGGATAAAGTCTCTAATCACTTAGGTGCACTGGGCAACCTTCCCCACTCCACACTGACAATACACCTCCACCCTAACACACAACACCTAGGCCTGCTAATAACTCTGTATTGCCTCTATTATGCCAGTATTGAATTCACACACATTGCAGCTCTAGTAACACACTTCAGTCCTAACCTTTAATGTCCTCACTGCACTAGCCCAGAGTTTCATTTCAGTAGAGACTGCCAACTCTATCCCTTTGACCCCACACTTGGGCTCATGAGAGGCTCAAGAATCATAGAATCAAACCTGGAATAGCCTAGCCTTTTAGTTACATTCGGAATAATTCTAACTTTCCTTTCTAAAAATTATGTCCTAATTTTTCAAAAGTCAATAGTGATTCTTGGGAGTCTAGCTTGAAGATGGCGGGTTTTCAGAAAGCAATGAGCACCAACCCACTGAAAAGCAGGCCCCTTTAAGGTGACTCAAGTTGAGCACCCAATAAACACTAGTAAGTTTGGTAAATCTACATCTGTATTCAGCTTTAGACTGTTACAGAATTCTTCCTGGATGCTTTGTTACTCAAACACTCCCTCCTCCTCCAAGAATATCTTTGGATGAGTGACTCATACTGATTATTGAAGTCAGGGTCTGGTAGCATTGATTAATCCTAGGACTCTCCTGAACATCTGTGGACAATTATATCATTACCAAACTGTGGGGTTTATTGATTTGGAGTGGACAAATAGCTACTGTGGTCTAAACTGATGTTAGTAAATCATTTTGCCTGTGAGCAATTTGAACTGAAGGTGAAAGGTTAGACTACTAGAGCTTTCATTTGCTGCACCATGGAGATCCCTTTAATTAAGCATTTTGAATAATTGTGCTTTTCAAAAGCACAAAATAATGGTGCATCTGACAAGATGTAATCAAATATTTACTCTGACATCCACAAGCCAGTTTGATTTTGGTAATCTGCATATCATAAAGTCCCCCGAGAACTGTAAATGAAGTAAGAGTTTGCATGACACCAACAACCCTTCAAACAGGTCTGGTATAAAATATCAGAGGTGATTCACTTAGATAATCTGTAACTGTGCAGTCTACCCTCCACAGTGCATGTGTGAAATACCTGCTCCAGTAGGGAAATCACACAAGCCTTTGTTTATAATGGCCTCAGGTTAATCTGCTTCTCTGCTGTGATGCAGCTGTTGGCTCCGCAGGTTCTTGAACGCTCTGACGGTGTGAGCAGTGTTACTAATTCAGGGCAAGGAGAAGTGAACGGGAGCCTATATATAACCTTCCTTTCTAGGGCTTCTGAGTCCAGTGTTGTACCTTAGAGCAAGCCACACTGTAAATCTAAGCGTCTCTCTATTACCAGACCTGTTAGACCTTGAATTATGAAACCAGCATTATAAAACATCTCCTCAAGAACAGTTGTCTGCAGCAAGAAAGTTCCTCATTACACCAATGGTAAGGAGTGGTGACAGGGTTGGGCAAGACTTCCTGGCTCATCCCATCCAGCTTCTTGCCTTCCTCATGATCCTCCCCTACCTGTATCTGTAAAATCATCTAATCTGTTTTAATGGACAAAACAAACACCATTGATTTAGCCCCAGTCAGTGGTCTCAGGGTTTAAATACTTTCAGTATCACACTCTGGGAAACTCTATGCCTTAGGGAGATGGATCACCTATGCTGATGGGAGAGTCCCTCCCACTGCTGTAGTGAGTAGCTACAATGAAGCACCACTGGGTTGTTTCAAGTGCAGACTAGCCCTAAGAGTGGCTATAGGAACACTGGACAAGCTGAATGGGACGGAGATTACCTTGCCCATATCTAAGAGAGGAGGGGACAAAAGGTGTTCTTTGTATTATTTACCACCCCCTCCGTCAACCCCCATTGTGCTTGGCTTGGAGCACAAACGTAGTGTTGAAGGCGGTAGTCACTCCCTTGGTAGAATGGGATGTTCTGCAATAGCAGATTAGAACCATGCACTGCAGGCAGGAGCACGTGATTTGTCTTAGGGAGAACTGCCCATCTCGGATTGGGTAATGTTATGATGGTCAAGCATCATTTAGTGTCTAGCAGGTGGAAAACTCCCTTACTCCAGAAGTGACACTTCTGACAAGTGGTCACTCAAAGCCTGCACTAGGATTGAACCAAGAGAGAAGCATCTGCTTGCTTTTTAATGTTGGAAGGTGGAGACTTTGCTTGTGAAAGGGGCCAGGCAGGCACAGAACCAGGGAGGAGTTTAATTCACTTGGAATAAAGAGAAATGCCAACTAATAATCAATATAGTGAGGTGCTATTAGGGCTTGCTGAGACTTACTTTAATATACATAAATTGCATGCTGGATTGTGTCTATCTCCTGCACCCTTCACATGTTGCTTGTTCTCTTAGGTTAGGAGCTCTTTGGGGCAGGAGTGGTCCAGCCCTTAACATGGGATAAGTGCTGCTGGAATACACAAATAAACTGTACAGCTGGATTTCAGTCACATCCATAGAACACAGACAAATAATTAAAGTAGAGAACAGCAAGGGACAAAATAATTAAGAAAAAAAATCCACACAAAGCTATTTGCAGACCAGGCTCAGGATTGGCCATTTGCAGTCATTCTGACTTCACACAGATGATGGCTCACTTAATGACTCGCCACAATAAATTCAGGCCAGTGTTTCTATTTAAAGTGCAGCTCTCTTACACTTAAGAATCATTGTCCTATTCCTCTCATTCATATTCTACAGCACCACAGAACACCATTCACCATATAACCTTGACTGACTTGTTTTAGGTCATATACACACCAGTTTGCAGAGCTGTGGTCTGTTTAAAAAAAAAAAAAAAAAGACCTGCTGGCTGGCTTAAAGTATCCTCCTAAATCAATGGTTCCCAAACTTTTCCTAAGGTGACCCACCACTGCATTTTGTTGTCACCCACCCAGGGTATAAATCTGAGGGAAAGTGCATCTCAGAGCCAGTGTCATCCTCCACCAGTGCCTCCTCCTTGCCCCGCAAAAGAGCCATTAACCACCTGCAGCAGCACCTTTCAGGCTGGCATTGCACCCTGAATCCCAGCCCAGTATGGAGGGAAGGCCCGAGGGCAAGGGATATTGGATAGCAAACTCACCCATACTCACAGTGCAGTGACAGAGGGGCTAAGAACGGATCCTCACTCTGCATATTCCAACCAGGCGCACAGGGTCACGGTGCCAGTTAAGTTTGGCACCATGTCACAACACCACTCGTTCAAATGTGGCCTAGCTGCCTCTTCATCACAATGTGGTAGTGTGACCCCATGCACAGGTTGCAGTGGTTGGGTTGGGGACTCTGGCCCAGGTCTGCAGGACAGGCGCTGTTGCTGTGCGGTGAGTGCAGGACAGGTTTGCTCTCCAAGCTCCCCCTGGCCTGGTATAATTCCCAAATCTGGACCTTAGTGTCCCAAAGATTGGATACCAGCATGAAAGCCTCTAAGCTTAATTACCAGCTTAGATCTGATAGGCTGCCACCAACCAGGAATTTCAGTGCCTGGTACACTTGGG